>NC_072734.1:87858351-88158351 GCF_026930045.1 Uloborus diversus | reverse complement strand
CTAAAAATTCGATTTTTAACTATAATTATACATGTTTTAGAAAGGGATGCAAGATTCGTGAGCTTTTACAAAAACCTCCTTTTAAAGCTATTATCACGTTATAAAGTAGGGAGGGAGGGTGTCCTATCAAAAATCGTTTGAAATTGAAGTCCCAAAAATTTCACTTAAGTAATGCTTTAAAGCAAGTTAAGTGAGAAGGGCTGGATAAGTTAGTTTCCGTTGACATTTTTTCCAAATAAGACTTAAAATGCAATTTTTTTTTGCTACATATCAAGGCATTTGTGAAAGGGCATGGGAAAATGGGGTTCTCCCCCTAGTTTCGAAATTAAAGCCATAAAAACGAAAATTTAGACTCTCTTTGGTCTTGTGAACTATAGGTATACTCTGAGAACAGCAGCATTTAGAGATCGTCCAAGTGTCTGTAGTTGGAATCAAGAAATGATGTAAAAGATGGAGAAAATTTTTGGAAATAAAAGTTTTGTTTTGATGATAGGGATATAATTTATCTCCCAATTAAGGCCTATGCTTCTTTTTCAGTAAAACACATGTGTTAAATTTTGTCATTTTTTTAATAATATTTTTTACTTTTTTTTTTTAAATTCCTACAATCTTGCTTTGGGAGGGGCCATGGCCACCTCTAGATCCGCCCCTGCTACATACCCTGAATGGATCTGTAGTACGAAGAATTTTAGATTCAAAAGAACACACGTCTAAAATCCTCAAATTTTAATCCACTAATTTTAGGTTCAAGTACTTCGATAAGAAAATATGAGAAGGTGAAACATCAGCCTTTTGGTAAATTTTTGGAATTCTCAACATTTAGGTTTTCGTTCAAAAGGGCACATATTCAAAATTAAGGCGGCAATATCTCCTTGGGTTTTTTTTTTTTTTGACACAAACATTTCTTACTCTGGGCCATGATTTGCTGTGCTTTCGTGCTTAATTATGCACTCAAAAATGGTAATAAAACTATTTTGCTCCTACCCTAATTCTTTTTTTATCCTCCTGAACATTTTTGAAAAAATGGATATGTTACCTTTCGATAAATTAGTCCTTGATTTAATTTGCTTTTGATATTGGCGAAAATCTCGATTACTGGCTCGAAGTTTGTAGCGATTTCTCCTTTTTCGGTTAAATAGTATACAGAGTGGTCTGGAAGTAGGCGTGTCCCCCCCCCCCCCTTCTTTTTTCGAAAGTATGTTAGTGATGGTTGAATGTTTGTTTTATACAGCTATCTTGAAGTGTTGTTTTATACAGTTATCTCGAAGTCTTAAGAGTCATAAACATCGGTATGAACACCATACATGTCATAACAGAGTTGAATTATATGCAATGTTCTCGCTCATGTTTTGAGGAAATACTCCAGAGTCAGAAGGGCAAAGACGAATTCCACAGTTGATAGTAATTAATGCGTTAAGTGTAATGGAGTGATTCTTACTTGTTACTTTATGCAGGGGTGCGCAGCACCTGGGGGGGGGGGAGGGTGATTGTGCAGAATGCGACATTGAAATTTTGAGGGAGAAATGCTTCAAGGGTTAGTTTCTTTTTTTTTTTTTTTTGAGGGGGAGGGGCTCCATAATTTGGGGTCTCCGTGGAATTTGGGGCCGAGGGATGGGGTTTCTACGTTTTGAAACCCCATAGAGCATTGTTTGGGGTCTTCCGATTGTGACTTCTTGAAGACCAGGCAAAGGGAGCTGGTGAAGAACTCAACAAACATCTACAAAAACAAGACGCAAAATCGAGCTGCGTTACGACAAGGATGTTGTTCATACTGATGTTTATGACTTTTAAGATTTAAAAATAACTGTGTATAACAAATATTCAACAATAACGAATATTATGATAAAAATAAAGGAAGGGTATGCCCATTTCCGGACTACGTTACTAACATGTAGGCCGGACAGGACTCTGTACAGCACATTACTAACACGTTAGTATCTTTGTATACTAATACATGGAAGGAAAACTTTGGGAATCATTTTCACCTCTGTTTGTCAACCTATTTTCTTCATTTTTCATAGTAACTTCTGCCGACTTTTAGTGTTATCAATTTTTTTTTTGAAAACAGACGCTAATTGACGGATATATAAATTAAAAATACCTTTTACGTTCTAAACGGCTTTTCTATCTTAAGAATTATCTTCTCGAATTTGGTACAGTTGGAAAGCTCGCAAAAAATACCCCAAACAAAGTTTTTCAATGTGTCGAAGTTCCAACCACCTAAACTAACTAGACAAAAAGTTATAAGCATATTTAGAAAGCGAAAACCATAATTGATTTGCCCGATTCATTTTGATTTGATTATCTTTCATTGTTTATGAGAACTAAAAGGAAGCGTGAAATATTAAGTTTTAATTGATTATCTTTTGAAAGCAAAAATCACTCTTTCTACACAAAAATCTATTGTAGGGTTTCGCACTTGGTTGAAATATTTCCCTTTTCATTATGTTTTCGTGATTATTTCGTATCGTGAGGACAAATGAAATTGTAAGTTCTTAGATGTGCAATGGACGATGTGTAAGAGTGGAAACAAAAATGTTGGAAACATGAAAATTCGTATACGTCTTCCTTGAATTTTCAGCTATGATTATGGTCGAATTTCGACCATTGGGTGAACACTAGTAACGATAATCGTTTATAAGTTGGTCGAATGAAGGAATTACAAAGTACTAGTTAAAGATTTTGCCACTACAATTTGCTTTGGAAACAATTTTTTTTTCTGAGATAAAAAACAGGAAGTGAAATTAGTTTCTTTCACTATTTTGTGTCCGTTTTAACACAATTGGCATCACTCACAATTTTTTGAGAGCAGGAAGATGGGCGAAAGTTTTGTCTCCGACTTTGGTGATGGGATTTCCTCCCATTTCGAGGAGAGTCAACTTTGGATTGCTGCGGAAGGCGGAATCGGACAGCTCAGATATGGCGTTGTCGGAGAAAATTCTGCAAGTAAAAAAGAGGAATATTTTATCATTTAATTTAAAAAAATCTTTAAATAACAGGAATTAAATACTTATTTTCTAACACGGTGCTAAAGTATTCAGTAGTAATATGGAATGTTTTTCAAATACATCTTTCTAATATTGATTGTAAGGATCCAAACTTTCCGAATACAATAATTTAATTATTTATTAGTACAAATGTAGGTTTTAAGTAAAATTATTTGTTACTTAACAGTGAAGAAACATTGTTTTTACAGTACAACAAAAATTCATATTTATTTATTACTACATACTATAAAAATGTAGATTTTTAAATACCATTCTTTAATATTTAGTCGTGAAGGAACATTAATTTCTACATGCAATTCCATAAAATTCAGTACACAAAAGTATTTCCTTAAGAAAAATACTTTTGGTTTATAAATACATTTATATATTCTACTAATTCCTGTTGGTTTTACGGGGAATTTACTGTAAAAAAGTTATTTACATCACTTACAGTTCTCTAAGTGTAGGCAGGCTAGAAACAGCAATAGGAAAGACAGTCAGTTTGTTGCCGTGTATTTCCCTGGAATAGACATAAGCAATACCGTAAATTTTGGATGTTCAAATATTTCCTTCGAAAACAAGAAATACATTTGAATGTTCAGTCATTATATTTTCAAATAATTCTTTGTACTAGTTGTTCCTGAATCCTTATCTTTGAATATACTAGATTTTTAAATGGGTGATCAGTAAAGAAAATAAACTTTTTTTAAACATTCATAAATTGTAATATAAAATTTGTCAATCGACAATGATGGATTTTTAAATGGTTTCGTCACGAAACTTATTTTACAAGTTTGAGATGGATACGTCATCTTTGCCATTGTCCCTCTGCGCACGCCATTGGCTTTATTTAATTTATTAAACACTGCTTTCTACTTACCGATTGGTTATGCTCTATCGTTAAAAATTGTTTTTTTCAAAAGTCCATGATTTGTTGATCTCCCTATGACGTAATGTGCAACATGAAGTTCCCCATTGTTCATGTGATATCTACAGCAGCAGTCCATTGCAACAGACAGATTGTTTCGTCATTCTACGCTTTATGAAATCAACATAGGTTTTATACTTTAAAAATTGAAAAACAAACAATATTTTAAATTAGTATTTTTTGTGTTCTTTAAAACTCTATTTGCTATTTCCAGAAACTTATTTTCATAACTTTGAACCATGTACGTTTTAAAATCGCTCTGTTTTAAAGTAGTAAAGTATCTCTGTTCGTAAGTTTGAATTTATTGTCGGTCGAATGGCGTAGTAGTTAGGGCTTGGTTTATTACATAAAAGGTCGCGGATTCAACCCGGCAATGTCACATGAACATGCGACATGCTAAAGATCACTTAAGTGTGCATTCGGCTTGGGCGTTTTCGGCTAAATTTAAATTCCTGATGCAATTTTGCATCGTGAAAGCTTGGGCGCCTCGATCTGATGAGAAACTGGGAGTCAAAAATGGGTCAGTAATGGCTCTCCTCCGGTAGGGGTAGAGAGCAACTGGGAGTGGGTAATGGCCATCCGCCGACAGTGATTCCGCATGAACGAATGGATTCCAGTTAATGAGGAATATACCAAATATTTAAATGGTTTGAGGGGCCCGTCATTTGGGCAATGTGTTGGGAGGTCAATCAATCCTGCGTGGATTTTGAAAACAACGAAATTAGGCATCTTTGTAGGATTTGGTTGTTTTCCCCTATAAAATGCATTGAACCCAAACTCTTTGCTTCCCCCTTCCAGGGAAATTTTGAAATTGCGAGCCTGTGAACACCCTGTTAGAAACAACACGGTTTCAATTCATTGTAAACTTACATAAAGCCTTTCTCAGTCTACTATTTTCCGAAATTTTGCTTGCATGTTGCTGCTTAAGAGCAGTTCATTTATGTGTTTTCAATCAACTTTTTCACTGGGATATTTGCAAAGTTTTGCACTGATAAAGAAAATATATTAAAGAAAAAACTATTTAAGATATATGCTTTTTAAAATTTTAATACTTATCTCATCAAGTCCCCCCCCCCCCCCCCCATTAATGCAATAGTATTAGCCAAAGTCATGTAAGTCGACGAATATCGAAAACTAAAAATGGCGTGTACGAAAGAAAAATCCCACGGGCGTCGTAAGTGGGGAGGGGGGGGGGGGGGAGGGTTGAAGGTCAAAATCTTTGGTTTTAACCTTAGAGCAAAAATTAAAATGAAGAGAGCAAGTCCAATCATTGGCTTAGCAAAAGCTGACCCAAGTCACGTGACTCAACGACGAATGGTTGGCAAGTTTTGCCTGAAACAAGCGAAGGAAACCTGATTTCTTCCAATGCTTTGCTTTAAAATCTATCACGTGACTTGGGGTCTTGGTTTCCTGAATGAAAGTCTTCACTCCCTCCATTTTATCCCTTCTCAATGGTTTTAACACAGATTCTCTATTCTAATATGACAGTTTGTGTCCATGTAGGGATTGGTTGTGTTCAAATCCTCAATACACAGAGGATAATTTCTGGCTGAGCTAGTGTCTTGCGAGCAGTGGACAATCGCCTAAATCGTATCAGAACTACAAAAGTGCAAACATAGAAAAGTTTTTTTCGTTGTGAAAAAAAAAAAAAAGTATCATTTGAAAGGATCAAGACAATAATAATAATAAACGAGCTGATGTGCGCATCACATGACTTCCTTTTACTCCAATTTAATGTCATTTTCTCATTATTGGCAGTTTTAATATGATTCAATTGTTTACTCTCTAAATATCACCAACAGTGACCAAATTAAAACCAGATTAAAAAAAAAAAAAAAAAAAAAAAAAGAAAATCGCCAAGTTGGCGACAAAACTTGACGATCAAAAGACTGGCGATATATCGCCAAGTGTCGGCCAAATTATAACACCACTTGAGTTTACATCGAAATTAACAAGGATTTCCCTCCAAAAAGGAGCAAAAGACCCCCTTTGGAGCATCCAAATGCAACCAAAAAGGAAGGTGCACAACTAGACCCCATTAGGAGTCTACGTACCAAATTTCAACCTTCTAGGACATTCCGTTCTTGAGTTGTGCGACATACATACGCACATACATACGTACATACAGACGTCACGAGAAAACTCGTTGTAATTAACTCGGGGACCGTCAAAATGGATATTTCGGGTGTCTGTACGTTCTTAGGCACATATTCCACGTGTGGTCGGGTTGAAAAAAGAACTCAACATTTATTTGGGGGTGAGCAAAATGGAAGTTAAGGTCGATTTTTGGGTGAAATTTTTTCGCGAATACAATCTTCTTTTTTTGTAAAAGGAAGTAAAAATGTTTAAATATGATGTAGTTTTTTAAAAATAAATCTTCTTTATTAGTTTAAGACTTAACCCCCTGTATTCTCGCAATACGTATTTGACTTATTCGTTCACTAAACCAATGATCTATATGGATTTTTAAAACTGTAGCACAATAGCTGTTGTGGGTTTGACAGCCCCTGAAGAGTATAAACGCTTTCTGATAATCCTTCATCCGCATCATCACCAAAGAAAATGTTTAGTGCTCCCAAAATGTGTTTATTAAAGCGAATACACATACTATTTAAACGAAGTATCCATTATTATGGTTATTGAAAACATTTTACAACGGCATTTTAAGTTGGAAACATTAAAATAAATAAGCCTTAGTAACTTAGTGTAAACTGCGTAAACATAACAAAGATTATGTGATGGATCTGTTTGAGATTTGAACGGAGAATTTGGCCGCAGTCCAACAAGTGAACAGAGGAAGAAACTGGAAGAAGGGAGAAAAAAAATTAAAATCGAAGTAATGGTTGAAAAAAGAAACAGAAAAGTCGGTGACATTTTAATAGATTGGATAAACTTTTCAACTTCAGAAAACTTTTTCTTGTGTTCCGGAAGAGCTTTTAAATAGGCGAAATAATCTTGAAACATATTCTTTTCTGAGTATATTCTATTTACGGAAGATGGCTTTGTGATTTATTTAAATGTAAGGGTATTTATAAGGCTATTATGCGTGGAAATACAGAAGATTGCCTTAGGTAATGATCCAAGTTTTTTTTGAACATTTCACTCTCTTTGTCCCAAATTAGTTGCAAATTTTGAATAGAGTAAACCCTCATTTATTCGAACCCTGTTTCACCGGACTTCGCTAAATCCGGAGAGCTATTTTGATTTACCTTCAATACAATTAGAAGGCGAGTTACGAAATATAATGTATTTTTGTAGGCCGCATTTTGTGTTTTTGTAATGTAATTTTGAATTTTTTTTTACTCAGTTCTATCTTTCAGTCTCTAGAATTCAAAATACAATTTTTACTGTATGCAGTAGCTTATGTACCTTAACTGAATTTATAGGTATTTTTTTAAATCCGTACTTTCATCAATTCGGACGACTTGGATCTCCTATTAAACCGAATTAATGAGGCTCTTCTGTCCTTCTGCTTGGATTCTGAAAGTTCAGCGTTCGCACGCTCTTAAGCCACGTCCGCTTTTTAAAGAATCTACCAACAGTATAACAGAAAGATCAGTTTGTTTTCTAATTAATTCACGATTCAATAGCTAGAAGATAGTTTAATGTGATTAGTGGTGAACGAGAAAACAAAGTAGGGAGCGACTTAAAAGTGTGAGAACCCTGGATTTTAAAACTAATTTGGTTCTGAAGAGGGAGGGAGATAATGCAAGGTAAGTAAATGTTGTTGATTGTTATCATAGCACCATGAAATCTCTGAAAAATATTTAAATAAAGTCAATTTTAATATTTAGTACAAAAATATTCAAATGTGGCAATTCATTTTGGACAAAATTTTCGACCAAAATGTAACAATTAATATGGGACAAAATTGTCGATCATTATGGAACTTGTGGAATTTGGGACAATTTCAGCAAACATTAAAACAAAAAAATATTATAAAATTTCTCTCTTCACTTCATTTCTTTCTGAATACCTGAAAATAAGCGTGTAAAAATATTGAAAATATTTGAAAATGTAGATGGCAAAATAAGTAATTTCTTACTTTTTTTTTTGGCGCTGGCTCTGCGTGTAAGAGAACTACGACCTTCAGAATTTCTACCTTAATATACAACTAATTTTGGGACAAAAGATTCGACCTAAATGTAACAACGAATTTTTGACAAAATTTTCGATCTTTATGGAGCAACCACTCATTTGGAACGGTGGGAGCACACATTAAAAAACAACTGTAAGACAATTTATTTCTTCATTTTATTTTCTTCGTATTAGTGATACGTTTCAATATGGAGGTAATACAATGCAATACAGTTATATAGTTCGTGCTGTTTGAAAGCTTTTTTCAGTGGTTCATTGCGAATGAATATGCTATTTTCAGTGGGGGGGGGGGAGGGCGCAAAGTTTAGGAAAACAAAAATTTAAAATCGGTTAAGAGGGAAAAACATTTTAGTTAAACAATAATTAAATAGGAGCAATAATTAAATACATAATTAAACTAAAAAATATTTAAAAAAAACAATAAACAATAAAAAAAATATAAAAGAAACATAGTAAATAAACAAAAATACAATTAAACAATTAGATAAAAACAAAAGTAAAATAAAATAAAACAAAGATTTTTGAAATTTAATCCATAAACAGAAAATCCTTCACGATATTTCCTATACATTTGTAAGTTGCTTTACCACCTAATAATACAGTAAAACAACTAAACGCATGGGCTGTATGGGGCATTGTCACGTATCAAATACTGTGAGGAAGAAGACGATATCCTCACACATTGTCCTTATAAAAGCAATTAATATTCCGAAACGTAACATTTACATAGCTTTTTAACTACATATATATTTACAGTAAGACATACACATTTATAATATTTAGGATATTTACTATGGGAAACTCAGAATAGTTATTGAAGCGCATAATATCACAAAGCGACTTATCAGTGGTGCATTTCTAACGCCAAACAAGCTATTGAATACTTGTTTGCAAATAAGTTTTATTGACCTTCCAAAAATTTTTTTCATTTTCTGACTGAGCGGTTCTGTAATTCCAATTATATCAAGGGAAGATATTTCATATAAGTGTCATATTATAGTTGACATTTTAAAGCAAGAGCATTAAAGTTAAATAAGCAAATAACTTACCTTTCAACAATAATTGTTGTATCATTTTTAAAATTAAATTCTGAAATTATCTTGAGAAAGCAGAAATAAACCACCTTAAAAGGAATGGTAGGGTAAAGCATTTGTAGAGCGGTTATAATAAAAAATTTTGCTGAAGACATTTCTGTAAAACTATTTATTCTGTACGAATACACTACTAATGTAGAAACAAATATTAGTTTTACTTGAAATAATTTTTCTTTTAAACTTCCGATGAGAACAATTATAATTGTGGATATAATAGTTATTTCTGCTTTACGTTTGCATTCAATATTTATTAGTAATAAACATCAATAATTTTGTTTTTTTGTTTATCTGAAATTCGGGGTGCAGAGGAAATTTTGGCGTCTTAGACAATTACCGAGAAAATGATAAGGTAGGTGAGCCAAAGGTGACCAGTGTTCTGAAGGTAGACCATCTCCGTACAGATAGAATTAACTTATTATTTTTTTTTGTCGCAAAATGGCGGTACTGCGTTGTAAAACAGGTACCTGCAATGTTAATGACTGAATTTGAACACATTACCTTGATTGGTCGATATTGTTCACATTTCACTTCTGAGGAGGAATAGTTCGAATTTTCAGGTAAGAATATATTATTTGTACATCTGTTTACACTATTAGAATATTTAGTTAAGATATGCTTTCTGAAACATTTTTTAAAAATATTTCATTCACTTTAACTGTAATTAATTTAACAGATTAATTATTCTATATCGTGAAGATGGTGGCCATGAGGCATGTTCCCTGTCTACCTTAAGAAACAAATATATAAACTAATGCATAAAGGTAACTTTCGGTGCTCCATTGTATTTTATTACTTTTAATAGTATATATATCCTGTTATAATTTTTTCCAAAAAAAAAAAAAAAAGGAACAAGCGAAGCCGCGATAGCATTGGATCGAAAAAATCTTTGTGGTTTTTTCCATGTAACCTCCTTGTAATTATTATTTTTCTTTTTATTTATCAATGTATCACTCTTATAGAAGCAAAAATATTTAGCAGATGATATTTTTTGCATTTTACAAGTGGTTTCAACTCATGGGCAACCATTGAAACACTAGGCTTTTATGGTGGCCCACAAGCTACAATTTTGAAATTGTATTACAAAAGTAGTTAAATTTTATCTTATAAAATTTTTTATTTAATATGAATTGAAAGTAAGAGTAAAACTCAATGTAAAAAAATAGCCAAATACACCTAGACAAAACATTATGAAAAATCATCAAAACCTAGCTATGACCACCTTTGGCTTATTTAATTTGTGTTCTGCAAAGAAACTTATTTTTTGAGTCAGATAAATTTATAATAATTAATGTGTATTTCAAATTCAAAATTTATTTTTTGGAATTTAAACTGTGTGTGTTTTTTTTTTTTTTTTTTTTAATTTTGTAAGATCTGCGACAATTTAAACGATATTTCTGTTTTCCTCTAAAATTCTACATTTTTCTCTGAAAAACAACGCATTTTTGAACTAAACGAAAATGGAAATATTGCAACGTTCAGTCTCACGAATTTGCAGGGAACTGCATATATACGTGTTTCCGGGTTATGAGAGTTACTAGTATCTCCACGCTTAGCAGGTGAGCTTATGGAGGAAAAGACACCCGACAAACTTTTAACTTTTGTCGGTAACATTTGTTTTATTTTTCTACACAACGGAATTTCTTTATTTCTTCAGGGGTGCCCATATGGGGGGGGGGGGGATCATAGCGCAGACTGCGCCATTGAAATTTTTAGGGGGTTGTTTTAAGGGGTATTTTTTTCATTTTAAGGGGGGGGAGAGGAGGCTCTTGTTTTTGGGTGTTCTTTGCGATACTTAGCGGAGCAAGACTGCGCCCTTCCTCTTAGGGGGTGGGCACCTCTGATTTCCTACTTGTGACCTGTTGAAGAATTTAAATGAACATGAAGCTTCCAGGTTTTCAGGATCTTTAACAATATTATATTAGTTTCCAGTTATTAACGACAAAGGAAGTTCTCTAATAATTGATAATGTTAAACGCAGAGTTCCCTAGAAATGCTTTGGATTTGCTTCATGCTTCACCTTATTGGGTAAACACAATATCCATTATGCAAAAAAAAAAAAAAAAAAAAAAAAAAAAAAAAACACGACTTCTATTTCCTGCATAATGGAAGCTGTGTACGCTAACGCTTCTTAAAATATAGAAGTTAAGATTTGAATATCTGCCAGAAATAAGATTGTTTACATTATAAAATCAGTAAAAAGATCTATTGAGCTTAACAAAAGCTCTGTTTTAAGCACAAAATTAATGGTTTGTACCCGCAGTTTTAAGAAACTATAAAATTTTTATACTCACAAGACTTTCAATGCTTCAAGGCCGTTGAAAGCCAGAGGATCGATATAACTGATTTCATTCCGATATAACATCCTGTAACAAAACACATTAAATTGTCGTATCAGGAAAATGAAAACATTGTAGCTAAAGTTCAAAAATGCAAATAGTATTGAGCAGTAAGCTTTATTGGAGTCTAGTTAATGAGGGGAGAAGGTCAGGGGTAGATTCTACGCTATTTAGCATGAAAATTAATTTGAAGAAAGTGCAGACGATAGCAGTATTGTAATAAAAGCTTCCGTTTCATATTTTGATCTAGAATCACTAAGATGTAAATTTACATATTTCTATGGAGAAAAAAAAAGCTGTAGGGGACTGCGTTACCGTTTGGAAACACATGTATTTCCGCCAAAGAGAAAAATGTGCAATCTTGAGTATTAAATTCGTAGTTTCCACCACTGTGTTGTTCGTTGTAAAATAACAAAGGGGTAGTGTGCGGAGACTAATTGTTTCGCTCTACTTGTATACGCCTTGTATATACCTTTCGTTAAATTAAAAAAAAGTTATACATCATTCCAGCAAAATTTTAAATTTACCGCAGACAGCGAACAGTTGGTTCGCCTACATGAATAGTCTACTTCTTTTCTGTGAAAAAATTCGAAAGAAAGCAAGTTTTAGCGTGATCTCAAAAAAAAAAAAAAAAAAAAAAAAAAAAGCTCCTTACGTTATATTAAAAATAAATGAGAATAAGAAAAGGGTGTAGAAAAAACCCCGAGCTTTAAAAAAAAAAATAATATATGCACAAAATGAGCGATAAAAAACTGTAGCATATTTTAAGTTCAAGTTAATGCATATGTACGGCAATAAATAAGAAATCAAACACGTTATACGCCTAAACCAAAATTCAAGTAACCCTTTTAGCATGGAAAACAGGAGGGACAATTCACGACTCATGCCTCCAACTCCAGGAATTTTAGAGCCTCCAACTCTGTGTTGACTCCGATTCTTCTATCTCAAAACTAGTCCGACTACCACTCCACTGACTTGAAAAAATTGTGAACTGGGAGGGAAGATGACCAACTCCAATTTCTGGAACTTTAAAGTCACCGACTCCAACTCTTTTCTTCCAAAATCAGTCAGACTAAGACTCTGCAGTCCTTATGAAAAATGTTTTCTGCACGTAGAAGTTTTTAGCCTTGACAACAATAGTGAACGTCATTTTACACACTTAAAAAGCTAAATTTTCATGTATCTTTAATTTCTGTTCTTCTTCCAAAAAACGTAAATAATGTTGGAAAAAAAAGTAAATAAAAATGTAATGGAAAGATAAATCTCTTGACTTGATAGCTGGAGAAATGATATTACGCTCAAGCTGATCACGCCTTGAATTTGCAAATTCAAAACAATTATTACTCCTCTTCTAAAAAGTTAGAAGCTAAATGGGTAAGTTAACTTTTATGTATGTAAATCCAGACTTTCGAATGGTTTTGAATTTAAAATGTGAAAGAATTCTTCCGTCTTCATGTTAGCAAATGCTTTGCAAAGTCCAATTATATGCTAAAAACTAGTTCATTTTTTTTTATTTTTTATAAACATTAGTTGAACAGTCCTATAGAAATACAGACATCCAAACAGATGATGCACAAAAATATACTTTCTCTTTTATTTATTAGTGAAGAAGACTACAAAAGTTCACCACTTAAACGTTCGAGTGAACAATTTATATTCTCATTACTTGTAATAAATTTTTGAAAACTACACATTTTATGTAAATAACTAACTGCGTTGCCCGGCTTTGCACGCTCCCCCTCGAAAATAAAAGTTATGTCAAGTGACGCGTGTTTAACAATCAGGTTTGAAAAAAAAAAAAAAAAAAGTAAAATTTTGAGGTAGAACGTTGAGATGATGAAGCACTGAATAATAATTTGAACGGAGGAAAGCTTTCGAAAAGTAGGGATTTCGTGTCGAAATCTAAGTTTCATAATTAATAGTTTTTAATAATTAATAGTTTTAATTGATATCTCCTCTAATTATTATCGGAGGATTATGTTAAATAGCCAAAAATGAAGACGGAAAAATTACGAATCCATCGATGCTTAGTTCAATGGTCAGTTCACTTTCGTTCGGGAGAAGTAACTTGGACATACATACATACATACATACATGCGCTCAGTTTTTAATTATATAAGATTACCATTAACATGAAAAAATATCATCAAATTTTGGCAGTATTGTACCAAGAAATGTCCGAAATTACAATTAAAAAAAACACACTCGAGGAAATATTATTTCGGAAAACTCAGTATGTGTTTTAATATAAGAAATAAATTGAGTTTTTTATTTATTCAAAACTACAAACTAAATGTAAGAAAGTAAGAGTACGTAACAGATATAAAATATAGAATTTCATAAAGCAACAAAACAAACTTCTTTTTTCGCATGATTAAACATCTTATCAAATGAATAAAAATAAAAAAAAGCGAATTTTTTTCAGTGGAAAAGATGAAATAAAAACAGCATGTTAAGTGCGATAATATTTTGAGTTTTTTTCGCACATATTTTTTTTTTTTGGAGATGAAAATGAAATGCTCTTATAACTTTACAGCAAAGTGTTTCCGAAGACTTCTTTCCTTTCACATTTTAGAAATCTTAATGGGGTCGTTTCCAAAATTTTAAAAGTATTTTTTTTTAAAGAGCATTTAAAAACATAGAATCTGACCATTTTTTAAGCAATTTCTTTAAGTTTAGTATTTTTAAAAAATTACTTATATCGGTGCTCTTTCATCGTTTAACGCTTCTGCCGATGACATCACAAATGATGAAATGCCATTTAGTGTTGCCATTTTCACGGTCCAAAATATTTAATTCGCATCTTTACTCACGCGTATTCGCAACGATATGGTTGATAGCAAGCGTAGAGCGCAATTGTAATTCGCTTCTCGATTGTCATAACGTGGAAATGCGGTAGAAAGATGCGCTATAGAGCATCATTTGTGACGTCATAAAGACCACGCCTTGTTTGAAGAATCGGACATTTTAAAAAGTTAATTAAAAAATAACTGTTGTGAAAATGAAAGTATTTTCTGAGTCCATGTTATTATTATTATTATTTTTTTTTTTGGTTATTCTTTCAATTTCAGTGACAAAAAGTAATACTTTTGACTGAAGGAAACAACTTCATTGTAAATTT
The DNA here is from genome assembly GCF_026930045.1 of Uloborus diversus. NCBI lineage: Eukaryota > Metazoa > Arthropoda > Arachnida > Araneae > Uloboridae > Uloborus > Uloborus diversus. The sequence continues at coordinate 88,143,787 of NC_072734.1, read as the reverse complement.
TTTTTTTAATCAATAACGCAGGTCAACAAGGTTTCTGTTCTTCACTAAGTAAGTTGTGACTTTTAATATTTTAGGGGATGCCAAAAAAGAATATGACAGTAAAAGTAGTCCATCACTCACTGATTTTTGAAAAATGCAAAACCTTTAAAATCTCAACTTCATGACATTTGTTCAATACACGTTCACTATATTTGTCATTAACCATTTTATAAACAATTACAAAGCTTAAAACTAGAATAAAACACAAAAATATATACTGTTAAAAAAGTTAAAAAAGTTATAGAAGAATAGAAGAGAGTTTTGATGAAAAAAATAATGATACTCGTAAAAAAAAAAATCCTGAATTTCATACTTTATGTAGCTGTAAATGCTTTAACTGCGAATGCTCTATTTAAAGCACTAACACAAACTTAAATAAGATATAATATTCCAATAAGATTTCAACAGTAATCCTGAGCATATTAGGAGTAAACCATCCTTGATATTCCGCGTTAATTGCTGAAATATATTGGTGGATGAGCTTCCGATGCTCTTCGTTCACAGCTCCCATACTTTGTGGGGGGAAAATTTCAGCGACATTGAACATCCTATTTTTTTTGTAACTTTTTAACATATCTTTAAGTAATTTTGCATAGTAAGGATTTGTGTTATTTCGAAAGAACTGTGTCACTACAGCTTTAAAATCAATCCATGGTGATTTTCCTAAATCACTTAAACTAGCTTCAAAATTTTGGTCCTTCATATTTTTTCATAAATGAGTGATGGGAACTGTTCCTGCAAATATTGAAATCCATACCCTTCTTTATCCATTGCTTTAACGAAATTCTTAATCAGTCCCAACTTTATGTGTAAAGGGGGAGGGGATTTTTTTTAACGATTAGAGGAACGTTTTGCATATTTTTCTTTTCACCTGCAATCTATTGTTTGCGCTCTGGCCATTTATTTTCAATATAAGGTTCATCCATTGCTTTGCTGTCCCACTCATGCAGAAAATATCAGTACATTGTATAATCAAGTTGCAGAGCAATGAGAATGGCAGTTACTTTAAACACTGCCCAAATGCTCCAATTATGATGTCAGTAGTCGATTTCATAAATCAGTATCTTCATATTTTCGTAGGATTCTTTCAATATGCAAGAATAAGCTATGGGAACCGATGGCACGGCATTTGCATGCGCCATATGACAACTTAAACTACCGAGATCTTGCACGAAACCGAAACGATACGGAGTGCCTAGCGACATCTGCTCAAGGTCGCATATATAAAACTTATCAAAGGTGAATTCGGTTTCTACTCTCTTGTAACATGTTCTATCAATAATGAGTAAAAAAAATACGTGTCTATGGATCAAATGCATCTAAAAAAATATATAGTAAACTAGTAATTGCTGTAAGATATCATATATAATCCAAAAATTACAAATGAAATTTCTTAAAATTGAAGGGTGATACAAAATTTTTGCAAACATTTTTTATTACCTTGAAATCTATAAGAAACACCCAAAGTACATTGAGGAACAGAAAATTCGTTAACATTTGTTTTTCAGTGTACATTTTATCTGTAACGTCCAAGACTTTAACAGCGTGTAAACATCCTGATGCTAAGAAATATCAAGATTAAACTAGTTTACTTAACTTACTACTGTTTCAAATAATCATTTTAATTCCTTTCATAAATTATGAAGGCTTTGAATTTTTTTTAAAAGGAAAATATTTTTTTTTCCGAAGATACTTTATCAATGAATTATTACTGTCTTTTATAGATTTCACTTATTGAAACTCGTAAAAATATAGATGTTTATATATTCCATCACTATTCCATCCATTGGTATTATAATTTTTACTTAAAAAGGAAAATTTTGTTTACTGTTCAATTTTTATAAATAAGTACAATCTCACGTGGGTCATTCAATACGAAATGAGCAAAATTCGCAAAAAAGTGGTGGCCGCATGGTAACAGATTTTTATGAAATTTGGTATACAGCTTCCTTTTATGCCTATATAAAAATATCTAAAATATTTTTGCTTAAAATTTTTTATTTGAATAGTTACATGCGATTGAAAATTGGTCAAATTGAACAGCATTCTCATAAATGCTAAATGTTGCATTTTGAAGGCTTGTATCTTATTAATTATTTAATGAAAACATAAAAGTTATATGTTGTTGCAATCTGTGAACTAGGGTAATTAATCTGATGTCGGTAAATTTTCAAAGTTATTATAGTTAACTTTTAACCAAATTTCAAAAATTGAAAATATTTCAATTTTCTCATAATTAAGTATTTTATTTTTTAATCTCAATCTTTAAGGAATGCATTAGCTCTGATGAAATTAATACCCAATAATGTGCTAAGTATCATAAAAGAAATACCTTACTTTTGAAGTTGTATTTTAACTTCTTTGTCTTCAAAATCAGTTTTAAACTTAGTGACATTTTGTAAAATGATGATTTTCCCCTTCACATAGACACAAAAATTCAAATGAGGGGAAATTCAGACAACTTAAAAATTTCGCAAGAATATAGAGCTGTGTTTCTACTATTTGCTTGAAGAAACTCGAAATTGGATTTTAATTTCCAAACGTAAAATAAAATTAAGAAAAATAGCATTTTCTTTGTGTTTAATGGGTCAATCCATACAGGTTCGACGGATGGGTGCGCTCGATCATTTTATATATTTTTTAAAATTCATATCCTTAAAAGCTGGATATAAAAGATGTTTAAAACCACTTTTATTTTTTCTCTCAACTGGACCTTTGATTTTTTAGAGGCTATCAAAAGTGATTTTCATAGTCAAAAATGGGACTTTTAGACCTTTGCATTTTGGCTAAAATCGATTTGAATTACATTTATGACAGTTAAATTAATGCTTTGATGTTAAAGTGCATGAATTGATAGTCTTACATGCTGAACTACGTAGCTGTAAGTTAAGAATTAAAAGAACGGCAACAGGCAAAAGTTCAGGGTAAAATTTAAAAATTTTACTCATTTCAAAGGGGGATAACTCGCGTAAGGGACGGAAACACAAAATTAAATACGGCAAAAACTAATCACTGGAAACATGCCAAAAAGAATATGTAACTGTTGCTGTGTGTTTGTGCACCCTTTATAGATTACAGCCCCTCAAAATTCGGAAAAATGACAAAAATGACATTTTTAGACCCCTGTAAACCAAAAGGGGCTGGAATTAAAAATAAAATTTCTTGGCCAATTGAATATTCCATTCAAGTACTATACAGGTTATACATATTGTGTTTTGTATTTGGTTTATAAAAAAGGTACAGGTCTTTGAAATTGAGCAATTTTGCTAGTCAATTCACACTAAAACAGAAATAAAAAGTGTGAAAACTTCATTACACCTTCTTAAATTACGTATATTGTGCCCTATATAATACATTATACTGAAAAAACATATTGTAATTTTCAAAATAATTATTTTAATTTGATAACTTAGAAATATTTGAACATGAATGAGTAGTTTATACTGTATGGAACCTGTATGGATTGATCCTTATGTGAAATTACGAGCGTTCAAAAAACTAGATAAACGACTCAGTGATGCAAAAGCAAGTATATCTGACATTTATTTCGATTTTTAAAAAAAGGTACATTTCAGCAAGTACTTCATAAACATGTTTTTGAGAAAATGAAACACGAGAGAAATGGTTTATTTTGCTAAACTTACAATAAAAAGAACTAACTAATGAAATTTTGCCTTAGTTCAAGTTACTCTAGTAACGAAAATATGCTGATACCAATGATTAAAATTTCGTAGCATCTAAAAGACACTTCAATATGTTACGTAAAAAAACTTGAGTAAATTTAGAGCATTCCCTCATCTTCAAAAAAACATCTGAAATAGAGGAAAAAATGAAATTTTCGATTTTTTAAAGTACGATTTCGTCATCAAGAAATTCATAAACAATTACTAAATTAGAGCAGATAGTTAATTATAGATAGCTTTTCAATCTGAATAATTTTTACTGTTATTTTTTCATTAAAAGAGCTAGAAGAGTGATTTGAAATCTGAAGTAAATTGGCAAAATTTCAGTATTTGTTAATATCTCAAATTCAAAAAAAAAAAAAAAAAAAAAAAAAAAAAAAAATCCGAATAAATTTTACTCTACTCTTTCCCAATAGAGATTTGTTTATAGAATATGAGGAAATATTTATTTTTTAAGAGTACGTTATAATTTATGGAGTTATTGAGTCACAAACTGGCAGCAATGAACTCTGAAAATTTAGGCTTAGCGTAAGCATCAACTTCTAGTTTCAACAACAAAGCAACAAACAGTTTTAAAACTTCCATACTTTGCATTCCCTCATAGATATGCATGGTTTACCTAAATAAAAATTTTCATTGAAATCTGTGACATGTCAGCCACAGCTGATTTGCTCATTTCACATGGAATGACCCACGTCGAATTTTTCTTTTCTTTTTTGAGCGGATTTTGAATATTATCTCACACAAGCACAACAAATGATTATTAAATATTCATATTACAAACTGCAAAATAACTTTCTTGAACAACTTTTGCTTTTAGCATCTTTTGCGTTTGTTTTGCACAAAAATCTATATATATATATAAATGGATGTATGTTTGTGGGTATGTGTATATGTTCCTTATACAAATCCACAGTTTTCGTCAGATTTCTTCCAAATTTGGCACAAAGGTAAATTGTTGCTCAGGAATTCATATAGGCGGGTTTTTGAAAATTTAAAAAGATCCAAAGAGGTCTAATTTCATATTTTGAGTCATAAAATTGCTCTTTTCTGAATGAACGAACTTTTGTATAGTTATGAGTTTAGTCTAAATGAAAAGCCCGTAAAAAACTACCCTAGATGAATTTTCTTCAAAGTTTAACTGTAATCGTTATATTTGTGAAGCTTGGTTGAAAGTAAATGAAAATGGTTAGCAGCATATAACCACCAGGAGATATCTTAAATGCAATCAACACAAAAATTATCCTCATCAATGGCCGTTAATGTCGATTAGCGATAAGCGTAGAGCATGTTTGGCAAGAAAGTCGAATGAAAATGACATGCTGTCTTGCAGTAGTTTTTAAATTGCGTTCTGCAAAGAGACAGGGATGCGTTGAAATCACCGTCGGTCCTTCGTCAATTTGCTTGCGCATTTCGCGAACAAGTTTTCAAGTACTAATACCGTAATAATAAACGAAATTTTGATCTGTATTTTCTACATAAACAGCACAGAAAATACCAAAATGAGATAGGTAGTAAAAATGCATTCATTATCGAAGTGCAATTTTCAACAGTTTAGTATTAGAATACTAAACTTATATTAAAACAACATTCTTGCAACGGAAAATTAATTTAATATTGTATTATCCTTAAACAAATCAATACTTACATGTTATTTATACTGTTCCATGATTTACCGAATTCGGTTCACCTAACTTTAACAGAAATCGCTCCAGGTTATCAAAGATCAGGGTAAAAATACTAATATGGCTAATGAATTGCAAAATGATCAATTTTGTGCATAGTAGCGTGCATTGAATTTATCTTTCAAGGGGGGGGGGGATAGTCATGAGGTTCATTACATGTACATAAACTACCATACTAGGATTACTAATATGTGGTAAAATAAAAGGTTGTGCACCTTTAGAAACGCAAATCCACACGTAAATTTTATACGGCGGAATTCATATAGTTTTTGGAAGGGTAAAAGTTTAAAGTTTAAAAAAAGTAAAGAAATATTAATTTAAATTTAAACTTTTAAAATGCATAAAATCCTTATATATTATTTCTGTAGCCTGTTTTTGGTTTCTACGCCAGATTTTCCTCAATTCTTGATTGATTTCTCTGATTTACACCTTATTTTACAGCTTATCGTGCTGGCTACTGACGAAAAATAGACCCACGGTCTAAAAATTGTTTTTTTTTTCTACCAAAAAACCCGTTTTAAAGAACCAGAATGAGGTTTTCGGTTAAACTTATAACTTTAACTTGCACTATGACCGACACAGCTGAATAGCTTGATCGGCGGAGCATTCTCCTGGTAACCAGGAGAATGAGTGTTCGGGCCCACGTCCGGACAATCTGCATCAAAAATTAGAAAAATATCGCGCATTATATGAACGCTTAATTAAGTGAGTTACAATTATGAGGGAATAGAATAAATGAGAAGGAAACGCTTCTTGCTGTTATGAAAACTTGATGTAACTTTGTGCTAAATTACTTCTGAGTTGTAAGTTTTTTTTTTCAAAAAAACTTTGGCTCTGGTAAGAAAATTAAAGTAATGTAAGCTAAATTATAAGTATCAGGTTTAAGATTTCAGACTACAATAGATTTTTTTTTTTTGTTTAGAAAAAAATAATGAATCGTACATTGAAATATATATTCTTCGAATGAGTTTTTGACTCTTTGTACAAATAGAAAAATTACTACCACAATTTGAAGGATAAAATATATATTTTCTTCTTCTCTTTGCAAAAAGAAAAAAAAATAGCTTATCGCAGTTTTACTACATTCGAAAAGCTACGCTTAAAAAAGAGCATAGTTCAATTTATTTTGAATTTTAACCGTGCTGTTAAATGATGAACACGTGCTGCCATGTAAGTCATAACGGTTCAAGCAGCCTGCGGTAACAAATTGTAAATATTTTCAAAAATAAAAACATTTCTCTTTAATATCTTATATATTATTCCCCTCTCATTTTAGAACTTTTCAGGCTGGCTAATGACGAAAAATAGACTTACGGTTCAAAAATCAAGTTTTTGGAAACGCTTCTTGCTGTTTCAAAACCTTGATGCAGCTTGAAGTTCTTATGCAGATTTTTTTTTTTTTTTTGTTAAGCAAAGTTCTAATACAATTTTCCAATTTTTTACGTCACTTTTGGCAAAATAATTATAATAATAATAATAATAGCCTGTGCGTGTGTGTGTGTTTATATTTTAATAAAGCTTAAAAGCACTAAACTTAGTTGTTCGGTTAAATTGATAAGTTTTTTTTTCGGTAGAGCGTTCGGCTATAAACTATCTGAACTTCGAGCAAGCTTGGGCTATCCAACATAATATCAAATTTACATTAATATTACGCATTATATGTACTCATAACATACACACGTAATAAAATAAATGCAGTGGGAATGCTACTTGGTGTTTCGACTCCTTTATGCAGGCTACAGTTAACATTCGGATAAGTTGACTGTTAATCGAAGGGTGATCTTCCTTTTTTTTTAAGCTTTAACTACATCCAGATCACTCAGCATAATGTAAGCATAAAAAATATTAGATTTACCTCAAGGAAATCCTTTTTCTGCAGAAAAACCTTTTCATTGTATGCTGAAATGTAGATGTTTCTAATAGCAGTGTTCGACTTTTTGTACAAATGAAAGAATACTACGCCAAATTAAAAGTACGAGTTTCATCCAGTAAACCTTTATTTTTTTTTTATTCGCGAGAATACGATATAAAACATTAAAATTATTACCAACTTCATTAGTAAGAAATCATTTTCTACTCCTCTGCTTTCTGCTGAAAAAAAAAAAAAAAAACATTTTGTCTACGTTCGAAAAATTACACTTAAAAAACGGACTCAGTTCAACTGGTTTTGGTTTTGAATTTTAAGTGTTCGATTAAAAGAGAAACATGTGCGGGCATTTAAGCCGTAACGGTTAAAGCAACCTTCTATGCGAAATAGTTCAATATTCAAAGATAAAAGCACTTATTTTCAATCTAATTTATTACTTCTCTAGAATGTTTGTTTCAATCGCTACGTGAGATCTTCGTCATTCTTTATCAAATTCCATGCTTTACGAATAATTTTAAATCGTATCATGCTGGTTAATGACAAAACATAGAAGCATGATCTTTTTTTTTTTAAATCGGCAAAAAACTTTTTTGCGGATGTTTACTACGCATTCCTTCAATGAATAGCTTTCGAAAAAGAAAGCGCAGTCGCTAGGTTTGTTGGAGTGTCGGGCTGTTAATCAGAATGGCGAAAATTCTAATCCGTGCCAATAAATATCTCTTTAATATTTCTTTTTTTCCCGTCAGATGCTCACATGGGCAGGACTGTATTTGCCACAACCTGTTTTTTCACATGCACAATTATTGCTTTTTCACGAGTCACTACTCAGCCACTGTTTTAATGATATTTATGTTCATTGAAAATACGTACAACCAAAAGGTGAGCGATGATCAAATTATTATAACGTTGTATTTAACGAGGTTTTGTTGCTGATGTCTTTAAATTACATGCCTTCTCTTCTGCGCTTGTTTTTTTCGGTTCTTCTTTATAATGTTCATCCTTTGAAATTTTTAAAGAGCGAAATGCCTTATGAAACGATTCGAAGCACATTGCGGAGTTCCGCACGGGTCGACTAGTGTATCCATATTTTATGTAAACAAATTTCTTGATCGTTTAAAATTTTATATTACTTAAAGCTCGAAGCAATAGTACACCTGATGGAGCATCTCTAACTAGCAATAATTTTAAACCAGTTAGCGGGTATGAGGCAACTTTTGACACGAAGAGATTTCTACTGAAAAGGGAATGATGAAATATTACGCCACATTATAAAGTTTTTTCTTTTTAGTCTTCATCGTGAAATTAGTTTAGCAAAGCTCCTTTCCTGGTTACAATACTTTCAGTTCGATAACTTTTATTGTAAACAATCGAAAAATATTGGAAGTTTGTAACTACCACTAAGTAATTCAACTGTCATTTAAAAAATGCTGTAAGATAAAAATGTTTACGTATCAGTGTAATAGAAGCAACTCTGTTCACAGTGGAGGAATAAGGTGAAGCAATTTGTATCTCACGTATAACCACTAATCGCAATGCATCATTCTTTAAACATCAAGAAATTATAATCTCCAGTGAGACTTAAGTTCTGTATCACGATCAATAAGTCAGAAGGGCAGGCGATTAAATACTTTAAATGCATGTGAAATTTATCTATTTCTCATATAGATAGCTTTATGTTGCATGATAAAACATAAAGAAAATAATTGTCTATTATACAGTTGTAAGTAGAAACAAGACGGTGTTTTTTCTTTCTTTTAATTTCATGGCTTGCAAATAATTTAAAGTAAAAAAAAAAAAAAAAATGACGCAAATAGTGACCAAAATGTGCACGCCTATTTCTTTTTCTATAAGGCAGTTCAATTGACGGGTTTTACATAGTTCGTTTCATAAGTTCGCGTCCACGTACTCCATTTTTAATGCTTTATGTGACTTAAAATAATAACTGTAAATATCTATGGGGCAACTACTCTTCATTGGAACCATTCCTACCCCTCATGACGACTGTGCCTCTGCAAATTAAAATTTCGATATTCTCAAAGGAATACTCTAGAGCAGCAAACTTAAATAAGTGCTCTTACTACCTGCATCAGTTTGAGTTATCATGTACAAAATTTAAGACAAAAGTGTGAGGTTTTAAAAATTTGAAATAAAATTTTAATCTAGACAAATTTTAAATCGTTGCAAGACACCAATATTAATGTCTAACTGTCATTTTTACCTACGAAAATAGAAATTTGACATAAATATAAGGAAATAAAATGTGACTGACGTACGTCTTTTTATGCAACTTACACTTATCTAATCTTATCTAATTTTACTCCATGACATGCCACTAAATCGCCATGGAAAGGGCAAATAGACACATTTTGTGAAGTTATTTATATTAATTGAACGTTTTCTACGGAATGTGCTTGCATGCATGAACACACAAAAACTTATAAAATGAGTCTACCTAACTCGTGAAACCTTGAAAGTAAAAACACCGCCAGAAAATCCGTAAAACGGAATGTTAACGGCTATTAATAAAAATCACTGAATTAACTATTTTCTGTACAGTGGACTATCTGTTTAGCTTTTGGGCCATTGAGGATAATTTTCATGTTTGAAAATATTGTAACGGTGTCATATTTTGCATATATTTGCAACTGATGAAAGCCATTGAATTTTACTCACGGCTCTTTCTAGGAAGACATTAAATGATTTTTTTTCCACAATAAACTACATGAAGAGTATTATAGCATGCTTTAATGTCTTGGGGTAAACAAAATCTTCAAAGGCAGCACTACGGTTTTCGTATTCGAAGCATCACGTAAAAGGTTGTCCCACAAGATGTGCAAAAGACAATCATTTCAACCGCAGACAACGTGGCAGTAGACACGACAGAACCCCGATAATATGCCTCATGCTTTTTCCTTTTTACTTGATGCTATTTTTTCTGCGAATGCTCGACTTTCTGTGCTATTTACAGTCTTTTGAAGATTTGAGCCTAGAGAGTGGTGTGAATGCAGTTTTTTCTGTCATTTAGATAGAATTCCTCTATTTAATTATCCAAAAGATATGTTGCATTGAGAAGCATCCGGGCAACGCCGGGAAGTAAGCTAGTAATTGATATAATAGTATCCAGTTTGCATCTAACAGTTTTAAAGATACTCCTGAGTTTCTCTTTTAAATATACGTTAACTACTCGTTGTTAACACAGCAGGAAACGAAAATAAAGTTTCTTCATTCATTACTTAGACAGCACGCCAAATGGTGACATTAATGAAAAACATATATGATTTATTAATCATCACAATAAGAAGATATCAAATGCAGTTCTTCGGATATGATAAATAGTTTTATCTTTCGCATGTAGTATGATATATTAATGAATGATTTTTCTTCTCTGCTCCGACTTCAGAACATTGTGGGTGACGAATTCCCCCAAAAGTTAGGCCATATTTTTTTAAGAAACAAAAGTTTTATTTAAAAACATGCACATTAATTGATTTTTATCGATATTGAACTTTTACTGCTGACAGCTAATTGCTGCATAATAATCTTAGTGTATATCAGTTCAATGATCCTTGTATAAGGTTAATTCTAATGAAACCCGGTTAGTGTGAACCCCGGTTAGTTAACTTCACATTGGACGTTAGACGGTGCCACTTAACTGCATGTATGGAACCATATGCAGTTGCGTGGCACCGTCCTATTGGTAGAGAGACTGACGCATGCACAACGTTTGATGTTGCACAGTGACAGTGTGGTTTAACCTCAAAGATAAGGTGGTCATGCAAGTTATCGTTCACTACGAAACATATCCTTTTTTGACCACAAGGGCCCACTTAGGGGGAGGGGGCCCACTGTTTGTCGAGTTTCTGGAACGGGGAACCACCATCAATGCCCAGCGTTATCAAGCCACTTTACAGAGTCTTAGACGAGCCATTCAGTCGAAACGGCCAGGCATGTTGTCCAAAGGTGTCCACATACGGCCAATGCTGTGAAGGCGACATTGCAGTAGTTTCGGTGGGAAAAGCTGGAGCTGGAACATCCACCGTGCACCCTTTCACCGTGCAAACCTGCACTGTGAAACTTTCATGTTTTTTCATCTCTAAAGCAAGCTATTCGCATGCAACACACCGGATATCGCGGATATCACGACGGACGACGAAGTGTGTGACTGGGTTCAGTCCTAGATCCAATAGCAGCCAACTAGTTTCTTCAAAGAAGGAATTGACCGCCTAATGTCGCAATGAGATAAATGTGCCAACAATTTTAGCGACTATTTTTGAGTGAGTAAAATCGCTGCCGTTACTTTACACTAGTGACCGGATTTCATTTGAATGCCCCTTATATAATGGGGCTGCGAGTTGGTTTCTCACCATTTGCAGATCTAGTGCATTACCCCAGAGTTAACATTCATTCTTTCATGTGGCACCTCTATCGACGGATAGTCATTTCCACGAGAATTTTGAGGCACAGTTTGCCCTCCAGCTGGAGGCCACCTCGACTCTCTTCGACGAGATACTTCACTAGGAATTTCTATTTTGCCTCGAGCAGTCAAGGTCAAGCAAATGTTCAAGGGATTTTTTTCCCAGTTTTGCCGACAAACTGAAAAACAGAGGTGAGGGGGAGATTTCGTGTCGACGAAACAGTGGGGACACCGAAGAAAATTAGGTCATTATCAAATCGAAAAGATTCCAGAAAAATTTTATCTGTATCAGAATGAAAATCAATTCCAATGCACCGTCAAATTGCTGCATTGTTTAGCTTAAAAATGTTCGTTTTTTTTCAATATTTTTCAAGAAGTGGCAAATAAATCTTATGCTGTGCAGTGTCGTTCAATGATTACAAAAAATTGCGCATAAAGAGTACAAGAATTGTGCATTGTGCATAAAAAGCAGTTAAAAATGGTGCATTAAACTGAACAGATCACGGAACAAATGTTTTGGCATCATTTTTATTTTGAGCTTGAATAAAAACTTCTCCCATGGGTTTTGAAAAAACTGATAAAGCAGCTTCATTACGCTATTCATTATACATATTTTTCGACCCTTTAATTAGTTTCCAAGTGTCAGAAATTATTATTTCCTTCATTTGTTCATTTATTTATTCGAAAGTTGTTTTGGCATAAGTTTTATCATTAGCAGGGAGAGTTTGCTGCATAGAATTCATTATTTCAAGAATAGGTTTTAAAACTCACCGACAAAACAACTTCATTATCTGTAAACACGCAGAGCATTTTAAGCATTTGAGTTGTTCTTACACATACTAACATGATTTATTTAACTAATTCTAACGAAAATATTTTAATTAGCTCATAAGCAAAATAATTGACGATAAGTTCTGAAGTTCAAAGTCATTTAGAACTGAGATAAGACTAGACCAAAAAATGGCTTTTTATCTTATCTTTTTATATTTTTATTTGCATCAATAAAAATTATCTTATTTACTAACTAATAAAGCTTTAGATTTTTTTTTTGAAAGATCGATATTATGCTTTTTCTTTTCGAATTTAATTGGTCACGTCAGATTTACGCTGTCTTACTGTTGTAAAACATCGATGAGTCTAGATTATCTTCTATTAGCAGAATATAAAAAACCTCGAAATCCTAATAGGTTGCTAATTATAAGTCTAAACAAACGATTTTCAGATTTCAATTTTCCAGACTTCAGGTGGGTTTGTCATCATATTATCTTCTATCTACTTTTGCTCTTCGTTTTTGCTTGCGTTCGACGAGCTTAACCGGTAGCTACCGGTTAACCGATCACTCACGTGACAACTAATGATCACGTGCTTCAATCAACTAATCAACATCTTAAAACGATAACCGGTAGATGATAGAACGCTGCGGTTAGTTACCGGTTACTCACCGGTTGACCGGTTAGGGTGGTCGAACGCAACCTTTGTGTTATCTGTCATGTGAATGGGAAAGAATATTACAATTTCAAGAGGGGTAAGTGTTTCGTTAACGTTTCTTGTAATGATTACCTTAGCTAAATGTCGTTTTTAAGGTGACATTAAAAACTAAAAATATTTCCTATTTCGTAACGATTTTTATCGGCACTTTTTTCCCTTTTAAATACGATCACTTTAGAAACAACTTCAGAAATATTTTTTTTACAACTTTTAAAAACTTAGTTATCTTTCTTTTTTACAATTCATTCAATTTTTCATACATTTCATTCTTCTGTTTTACTACTTGTGTCAGTCTTTTCGTTTATATCATTTATATTTTATTTATTATCTATAAAGTATACTATTATAAAGTATTCGTTATTTCAGAACGTTTTCTAGTTTTAGAACATGGTGCTGTAACACTATTGACATATTTCACGAAATCTAGATTGCTTATATTGTAATGAATCAAAAGGGATTACTGGGAAAAAATTCTATTCAAAAGCTTGAATGATTCAATTTTGGGTTATTTTACAGTAAATAGCAATTTAAACAGTATATCAACATTAATCGTTCGAAAATACAATAACAACACATCCTACTTGTTTGTTAGCTAGCAAACACCCTGAAAGGCAAGCCTGTAGCCCTCTAAACTAGAACGTATGAGAATTGCATTAAACGTGAATAAACGTGAAGGTTTTCGTCCCTAGCTTAAAGTTTTATGTGATAACCAAAAAAAAAAAAAAAACTGGTAGCCAAAACTAATTTAGGACACCTGCCAGAATCTGCAAGCATTGGTGCGGTTCAACTCGGAAATGAAGGAAAAAGCTTAAGTAATCAGCATTTAGTTACCTCCTTTAAACTAGGACTAATGCAGAACTAGAGCCCTGGCTAATACATAATAGGTAATTAACATTATATAAATATATATAACAATAAATAATAGGCCCCCGACACTCGGTTATGACATGCAGAGACTGCGGTTTCGTCCTTGTGCTTACCAGTTCGTTGGTTATCTCAGCTTCAATATGAGAACATCTGCCTCCAGCTTGGTTATTGACTATTCCAGGCTCATGAGTCCATAACAAGAACGAAAATGAAGCCCCTGGATGTCACAACGGGGCTGTTAGTATTCTGCATGTAGTTCTTCTTTAGCTCTTGGTTAAGGGCGGTTACTTACTGTTTTATATTCAGTTTGTTTATTGCCTGAAGCAGGTTTTATGAAAAGCAGTATAACTCTAAACCAATTGAAAATAATAAGTGGTCCTAGTTGGCTGAAAAGTAACTTGAATTGTATAAGTAACCGTTAACAACAACCTCAACTAATCGAAAACAATTTACTATTCTCGTGTGCTCAAGAGTATCTTGAATTATAAAAGATATAATGAATATTTTTCGTATGATGAATAAAAGGACCATAAGAGTAATCAATAATTATCGCCCAATAATGAATAATGGATTAACTAGAAACAAGGCACACTTCCTAACTCCACCATTGCATTACATAAAGGTCACGGTTATTAACATGACTATTACATTTTATGCAGGTTTAAGTGCATGTATGTTGTTTCACATAGACAAAGCATAAAAGTTCCTTATCCGCACTTTTATTAGGGACAGAATTGCGCTGAGTACTCAAGAAACGACGATAAAGGGGCCCTAAAAGCAATTTTTATGAAGATTCTCAAATAGACCGAAGCAGAAACTGAGAAAACCACAAAAATAATAATCAGGCAGGGTTCGTTATAGGGCACAATGATTGATTTTAAGCAGTCACCGGAAATTATGTTCAGTAATCACTGAAGGACAATTGGATATTGAAAATGTTGTAGTTGAGTATTTACCATCGGCTTACTTAGTAGATGTAACTGCATATCTATAGATTTTTTTTGGTTACATCGTACTGTTCATTTCATGACTTTTGTTTTAAAAATATTTAAGCCTAGCTACCAAAATGCTCAATGGTTATTAATTTCTGAAATTAAAGCAATAACAAAAACCTATGAAGATTCTCAAATAGACCGAAGCAGAAACTGAGAAAACCACAAAAATAATAATCAGGCAGGGTTCGTTATAGGGCAAAATGATTGATTTTAAGCAGTCACCGGAAATTATGTTCAGTAATCACTGAAGGACAATTGGATATTGAAAATGTTGTAGTTGAGTATTTACCATGGGCTTACTTAGTAGATGTAACTGCATATCTATAGATTTTTTTTGGTTACATCGTACTGTTCATTTCATGACTTTTGTTTTAAAAATATTTAAGCCTAGCTACCAAAATGCTCAATGGTTATTAATTTCTGAAATTTAAGCAATAACAAAAACTGCGTCACTCATCCTTGTACAAATATTCTTGTCTTTTTCCAAACCGTCTGCTCTTTGAGTGATGCACTTTCTGCACTAATTTCTAGAAATTTTTAAAAATTGAGAAGATGTCTACTTCTAGGTTAGAAACCTTCTTTCTTTTTAAGAGTAGTTTTTGATAACAAATGCTCTAAATGTGCAGAGAAATAGCTAAAGCTTGACCCCGGAGATGTTGGATGACCTCCAAGGGGAAACATCATTTTTAATATGTAGAATCAGCAAGAAAGTGCCGAGTAGTTTGAGGTGGATTCTCGCTGATCCTATCTATTACAAAATAATCTCAAATAACCTATTATAAATGATACAAATGATGTTTCCGTTTCAGGGTCATCTTCCATCTCTCCGTGGTCAAGATTCAGTAGGTTGTTTGCTATTATTTTTAATTAGATAGGATCAGCGAGAACGCGCCTCTTACTACTCGGCGCTTTCTGGCTGATTCTACGTATTACAAGTCATGCAAATTATGTTTCCGCTTCCAGGTCATTGCGCCATCTTTCCATGGTTAAGCTTTAAAAATGTCCGTCAGTATGCTCGAATTAACTGCACAGGGCTATCTGGTTGATTATGACGACAATATACAGGTGATTATAACTGTTGTCACACTTTCAAAATGCTGTAAAAATGCCCTCTGGTCACAATGACTTTAAATTTGAACTGAATATGCTAAAACTTGAAGTCAATTTGACCAGTGGTTCTTTTTTTTTTTACTGCGCTTTGAATGTGGGTAGATAATTTTAACCAACCTGAATACTTATAAAAGCAAAACAACCGTTCCCAAGCTGTAGTCATATGTTTGAAGCGAATTTTGATACATGAAAATTGCCTTTTCATCAAAGAAAATGCAATTAATAAGAAATATTACAATCACTTCATAAATAAATTAAAAAGAAGTATATCTTTAAAATTATACTGATTTACAAAAATTTTAAAATTAATACTTACAGAATAACTAGTTTTGTTAAATTTTGGAAAGAAAAATCCGGAACACTTTGAATTTTGTTCTCGCCCAAGTCCCTGAAAAGAGAGTAAAACGAAGAGGTTCTTAAATGTCACAGGAGGTTCATATAAATCATTCATTATATCATTTGTTTTTGGATAATTTGAAAAAACATATTGGACATGTTAGAAAGGCCCCCATTTTCCCCACCATCTTTCGGGCGATTCTCGGAAAAATGTCCCGTGCGTAACGCTAAGTTTTTTATTTTATTCAAGTTACTATTAATTAAATATGGGATTAACTGTTATGCTTTGATGGTATATTAAAGCAGGGGTCTCCAATATTTTTCACTCGCGGGCCACATTGTAAATTTTTGGAGGCGAGGCGGATAGCCCAATAATATTTTAGCTCAGATGATACATTTTGCGCTAAGCCTCCCCCCCCCCTCCATCAAAACATCGCGAACATTTTTTTTTAAAACTAAGCGCTCAGTGGTGGTTTTTGAATACTTTCGTGCTTGCTCCTAAGTTGCTATATTTCCTTATATGTATTTGCTGTTAGCTAAATTAAACTATATTTTAAGTACCCTTAAATCTCTAATATTATAACGAAAGGGAGTCTTGTAAAATTAGAATAGTTCAGGAAACGATAATAAAAAGCATTCTTTGTCACAAAATGAAGTAAAAAAAAAAAAAAAAATCTAATGAGTGAGTGATACGAGACAAAATTATTGCAATGTACTACAAACTTATTTTACTGCATTACTGACGATTAAAAACTTGGAAATAAATGAGAGCACAACACGTGTCAAGCTTTTATTTTATTTTATTTTTATTTATTTATTTATTTTTGAAAGTTAAAAAAGAATAATGCAAGGAAGGCATTTGTTTACCGCTTATAATTTCAGTCCATTCAGGAAGTTCTTAAAGTCTTTAAGTCTTTTTCTGGTAGATAACTGTAAAATGGAGTACATTTTTTTTTCTTGGGCCAGGAAATGCCCAATGCCGGAGGACTAATGGGAGAATGTGGCGCTGAGAAGAGATTTGTTCTTGTGTAGTAGAAAAAGTAGTAAACGCACTCGTAGTTAACGGTAAAAAATGAATAAAAAATGATTTAAATTAACGGTAAAAGTTTTTAATTATTATTTGTAGTTAAAAATAATGTGTCAATCTTATTTCCAACGAGACTGTCTATGTTCCGAAAAAAAAAAGTAGTAAGCTTCCCGCGGGCCGGACAAAATTAGTTCATGGGCTGGACCTGGCCCGCGGGCCGTAGGTTGGAGAGTTCTGAAGCATGTATTATTCCCCAACAGCATTATTTTTTAAAGGCTTTGGTTATCTGGAAAAAATAAAAAAAATTAGCTTTACGCACGGGACATTTTTTCGAAAATCGCCCCTTCAATTCCGGGCTTAACTTCATTTTTTTTTTAAATTTAAAAAATTGAAAAAAAAAAAATAAAAATAAAAATAAAAAAATAAAAAAAACTTTTTTTTTTTGCTACAGCTGAAACTAACGTTCAACGTAGAGAGAATAACTAGCTCTTAATCAGATAAATTTTAAGAAACGTTTCATTGATTGCTACTATTTTTGTTAGATTAAATTTTTCTAAGAACGTGCTTTCTGAATAAGATGTTTTTATGGACGTTTTAAATGAATGAATTTGTTAACACATCTATTCTAATTTTTTCAAGGTGAAACAGTTCATTATACCATAACGAAGTTTACACTTTAAAGAAGCACCAGAAGATGGGAGTCACGAGAGCTTTCTTAAGCTAATGCTTTTTGCCACACACCCACCACTTGGTCTCAGTATTACATTATATTTTTGAGTTGCCAGAAAAATGTTGAAGCTTGAGATGTGGTATCATATAAAATACTCTCCTTACAGTAGTAATTAAATGTAATATCTTTTATAAGAATTGTTCCAAATGTACAGTCGAACTCGCTTGTAACGAGCCCTGATTTAACGAGAATCCAGATTTAGCGAGGAAATCAAGCAGATTTGGTTGGCACAATGTTTAATCTGTGGAAGCATAACTCACTTTTAACGAGCCCTGATTTAACGAGAACCCAGATTAAGCGAGGAAATCAAGCAGATTTGGTCGGTACAATGTTTAATCTGTGGAAGCATAATTCGCTTATAACGAGCAAACTCCGCTTAACGCGAGCAATATTTTTGGGATTCGTAAAATTTCTATTGACTTCCTGCTCAGTTTATTCTTTTTTGGTAAATTTGCTTTGGCATTCCGAAGTCAACCAAAGTTAGTGATAAATCATAAACCCTGAGAACAAGCGTTGACAGCACTTTTTTTCATTTGTAGGGAAGAAGGAAACATAAAAAAAATTATATATGTGTGTACATGTGTATTCCTTAAAATCAATGACATAAGAAAGAGACATTTAGAGAGTTCAAATCTTATTTGGTACGGTACAGTGAACAAAAAGAAAAAAAAGCAACTATAATGATTTTTAGGATTTTTTTCACGAACTTGCTTTTTACGAGCACTCGGTTACAACGAGCAAATATCGCTGTCAATTTGCGCTCTTTATAAGCGAGATCGACTGTATACACACAACAGTAACATAAAAGTATCAAGTATGTTCATATCCTCGTGCTCACAATATTGAAACTGTTACTGGCATTGGTTATGTATTTGTACTTGGAATCTATTTTTTTTTGAAAAATTACGCCCTGTTTTACTATTTCACTTCATTATAACACAGTTTTACCTTTCTACTAATATTTCATTTTTCTATCTCCTTTCAATTTAACAGGCTAAAGTAAACCAAATTATAGACACGTGACACAAAATTACAGGAAATTCCTCTAAGAACTAATTAGATGCTCCGAGGATGCGCTCAAACTTTCCCTGGAAAAGAACATACGGCATTCGAGTGAAACCTTAATCAGTTCATATTCCTATTCATTGGTTAATAATGCCTGTCAAATATATCAATTCATTTCGTTATTAATATTTGAGGAATGCTTCCTATTTGGTCAAAAATTCGAAACCCATCTTCCGGAGAAAGTACTTTGGTATTGATTGGCAATAACGTTAAATTCTTGTCGAAAAGTGAATTCCAGACATTCTTCGAGTAGTGTTGTTTCAGTATTGTTAGAAATAGTAAATATTTTTGTCTTTTTTGACGTCAACTTCTTTACTAATAATAAAGCTGAAAGTCTCTCTGTCCGGAGGATGTCTGGATGTCTGTAGGATGTCTGTGACGCGCATCGCGCCTAAACCGTTCGGCTGATTTTCATGAAATTGGGCACAAAGTTAGTATGTAGCATGGGGGTGTGCACCTCGAAGCGATTTTTCGAAAATTCGATGTGGTTCTTTTTCTATTCCAATTTTAAGAAAAAAAATATCATAAGATGGACGAGTAAATTACGAAATTATCATAACGTGAAACCGAAACATGGGCACAAGCCAATTGGCGTGATACGAAATTATCATAACGCGGAACCGTAAGATGGGTACAAGCCAACTGGCGAGAAAATTCACCATACATTATTTGTAAATATACAGGCGAACCAAAAGATCTTTTGACTTTTCTATTGCGGGCAAAGCCGTGCGGGTATCACTAGTATAACATAAATATGAATCATTTAATTAGTTTTTAACGCATTTCACAACAAGTGTTATTTTTAAGTCTCAATATAATACTAAAAGAAAACATACTTTTACTTGGTTCTCAGACAGGCAAGTGACTCATTTATCTCAATTTAGTAAGAGTCACGACAAAAAGCATCTGTATTGTTCATCAATATTCTTTATTTATATTTTTTTTATGCATCACTACTACGTTAGATTAACAAAAATTTTAAGTCTCGATATAACAATAAAAGGAAACATACTTTTGTGTTTGGTTCTTAAAGTTATTATTCAAGTTAATAATTTTTTTCTCAATTTAGCAAGAGTCACGACAAAAAGTATTTGTTTTATTCACCGCAAGAGTTTTTAATCTAATTTTTTCTATACATAATTACTATGTAGATCAACAAAAGTTAACACATTCTACCATACGGTGTAAACATGCTTATTTGGTTCCCGCCGAAAATGAATCACTATTTTTCTTCAAATTTCAATCTTTTATTTATGTTCATCTGAAATCAAAAGCATGTTTCTTGAAATATCTGTTAAATTCACTTTTATAGATACTGCTATTGGCCTGCTTAAGGCAGCATATAAGTCACGACTGAGGTTACATAGGTAATTAGACGTTTAAAACAGCTCTATACTAAAATTTTTTTTTTTTATCTAATAAGGTTAGTTTTTCTTTATAAAAACAAATGTGTTACCGATTATTTCGAAGTTCATATTCCGCGAAAACTTTTCTAATCTTTTTCATCATGTTTAATAATGTGTATCATTTCAATTTCACGCAGCAAAAACACAGAAATCTAAAACATATAGAGAAAGAGTAGAAACAAATCCAACGCAGCATACAGGGCTTCCAATTCAGGCAATCGAGATAGAGCTTGGCTTGGGATTTGGTTCAGCTGATTTCCGTTCAGCCAGAGTTTCTGCAATCTCCGTAATGACTGAAGACTCTCCGGGGATACAACTCGCAATTGGTTGACATCAAGATGCCTGTAAAAGTCAACAAAAGGGCATTGGACATGGGAAGGAAACAAACAGCAAGATAATGTTTTTGTTTTCCACTTCGGAATAAATGTAGCTTTTGAGCTTTAATGGAAAATGAAGACAGCATTTATGTTTCGCAAAAGAGTCACGATTTTCGACTTTTTTTGAACTTGACTTTTCATGTATCATGTTTCTACATCAAGGGTCTGATGCAGTTTTTCTTAACCAAGGGGCTCGGGACAGCAAGTTTCTGCAAGAAGTCAAGAAAGGGGGGGGGGGGGGGCGGGAGGGGGAGGAAAGAAACGAATAAGGAAGAAAAAAACTAATTATTTTAATTGGGATAACAATATGCTGTTTTATTTATTCTCTGGTGAGGTGGTTTTTTGGTAACATAAGTAGTGAGGTGAGGCGTATTGTGTTTCTTGTGCACTCCAAAAAAATTTAACAAATTAAAGTAGGAAAATCTCCAATGATTTTTGCATCATTTATTTATGTACAAGAAACTTGAAGAAGTAATGTTAGTGACCTTACACATGCACATTATGCCATATATTTAAGGATTACAACACGTTTGAATGCAAAAGTCCAATTCTTTTAAAGTGAAATACACTCCACCTCATCAGTTAGAAGTCAATATAGGGTGGTCCAAAAAACATGATAGAAATTAAGCAATCGCTACGGGAAAAAAGACAGCATGCAAGAGCCTAACACTTATTTCGTTGAATAAAGATATGACATTTAATATAGAAGATATTCGAAATGTCCGTAGTATAAACTTGACCTTGAACCCACTGAACCCGGTCTCAGATTTAAAATTTTCTGTTAGTAATTTCACCAAGAATGAAGTTGATAATTTTGTCAGTTGTATAAAAATTTTACAATTGGTTAAGACATGAACAAAACAAATCACGTCCTTCGTTCAAACCAAAATAAAGTAGTCAAATATAGCCATCACAATTCCAACTAATTAATAAATTTAAAAAAAAAAACATTTTTGAGACTTTATATTGATTAATTCACCACGTTTTAAGCTTGCTTCTTGTCCCTAGTTTAAAGAAACGAAAGCAAAACTTGATTTATTCTGCTTAATTCTAATTCTTTTAAAATATCACTTTAAAATGTATCTAGGATACTAGGTGTGCCTTCTGTAAAAGGTTTACGCAACACAGAATTCTTTAACTGACTAGTAAAATATTGATTTTGCAGAAATAAAACAGTTGTGCTGCATTGAATTTGCACTAAACGGACAATGGGACAAACGGAACCAAATTTGACAGGTAAGAGAACATGAGATTTATGGGAATGTATAATATGTTTTAAGAATGATTCATTATTCTTTTAATACTTAGTAAAAGTCATCTGTAGGTTTTTGTAAGAAAAATGAAGTAGGAAATAGTAGAGCAGTTTTTGCGGAGAAAAATGTAATACAATCACACAAATAATTAACAAAACTTAAAAAAACATAGTTTAAACTCAGTTAAGAAAGTTCAAGCGCAAGAAAAATAATTAGAATGCTCAGAAATTGAAACAATCTGTAGAAAAGCATGAATTCTCCAAACTTCAACATTAGTAATTCCCAAATTTGCAATAAAAATTCCATTCATACTGTAAATATGCACCTTAACTGAAAATTCTAATGAAAAGTTTAAATTTAAAATATGTTCAAAGAAACATCTATGTATTCTGTATTTAATGATAATATGAAATAAGAAATCCATTTAAGATTTGATTTTCAGGATGCTATTGATTTTTTTATTACATTATTTTACGCTGTTATTTTCCCGCAAATTATTACAGGGATCCAATAGAAAAGTTTCTTACAATGCTTCCAAAGAGGTTAACGGCTCTAGAGCAGCAATAGGTATAACTTCCAGTTTGTTGTTTTGCAATGACCTGTTAAAAAGAAAAGAAAAAGCTTTTATGAAATTTCAATTCTTGCACTATTAGTTTCTATTTTCAAAATTAATTTGGCACTTCTGCCTATGACTGCCCTCCGAGCTCATTGAATGATTGAACTATTACGCCATGATCGCAACTTTAATTTCGTCAAACTCGTGAAAAACGGAAAAAGGTACAGTCATGGGGGAAAAATACTAAACACTCTTTCTTATTTGAAGACTATCGACAGTACCCAGCAAAAGATTTTGTGTAACCTTACTCCACAAAACCGGTGGCAGCTTAGCTGCCTCCATTACTCCAGAGTAACTTAACTGATATAACTGCTGCAAAGTTACACGTCGCTTGTGGAAGGTTAAGCCATGGAAATGTAACTATAGCGTGACGTCTAACTCATTTCTGTGTAAGGTTACACCAGAATTTTCTGTATGCTTACGTTCGACGAGCACTACCGGTAGCGACCGGTTAGTTAATCACGTGACAGCAATGACGTCAGCGGTTTCTAACCGGTTGTTCACGAACCAATACTTCATCGAACGCTTTCGGTTGATCACCAGTTACTTGCGCAGACATGACGCAGACGAATAACACGCAGGTGAAAAATACATATAAGTTGTCAAAAATGTCACGTGGTTCCATCAACCAATCAACCAGCTAGAGTTGCGGTCGACCGATAGATCAACCGGTGAGGCTCATAAAAGGACATCGGAAACAACCAGTTAACCGGTAGTTCTCAAGAACGCTGCGGTTAGCAACCGGTTACTCATCGGTTGACCGGTTAGGTTCGTCGAGCGCAAGCCGAGAAATCGCTTGAAAGGTTACACATTCCCAAAAATTTAGAGCTTTCATCTGACTTTCTCGAACTTTTTATCAAGTTCATGCTTTTTATCAAACAATATGTACCAATTATTTTAATACGCAATATTTATTTATTTTAACATACAAACAAGTCATTGCACTAAGAGAGGAAATGACCTGAGTCAGGTCCGAACCTAGGACGCGGATCTCACAGACTCGCACAGCAAGAGGCTCGGTTTACGTACCGCTCATAAGAGTTTAGCTGCTCTGTTCCGATTCTGATCCTTAAGCATGCGCTTTGAATTCTACTTAAACCATAGTGCAAGGTTCCTCCAACAATTTGAGTTTTCAAAATAATGATGCTACACGTTTCAGAATTCGTGTAACGTTACACCCGTTAATACTGATAACCTTACACACGTGTTTTACAGTGTAGAGATACAAGGAAGGTGGTAATATTCCTGGAATAACGTACTCTACTTGATTCTATAATTAAAATTCTGTTAAAAATACAATTTTCAGAGTAAAATGAGCACCAACTTTAAAATTCTCAAGGACAGTCCCCCCTTTTTTTTGTCACATATTTGCATTTAGCATCAATCGTATTATCAGCTTCGCATTTCAAATTTTGTTTCATTTGATATAGCCGTTGATTCACAATTAAATTCAGAAAAATGTAATGTTTTTTGATATTTTTGCGTATAATATCTAAATTATCTCGGTTGCAGCAGCAAAGATTGTCTTTTTCTATATCAAAGTATAAACCACTTCAATAGTGAAACGTCATATGCGATCTCAAAAATGCAAATTTAGTTCTTTGTTATGAGTTATGAAGTAAATCTTTGAAAACTATATGAGGAGAAACTACATTCTAGTTCATTGAGAAAATTTTCCAGTTTGTTAAAATGATAAAAACCTAGAACTTTTAATTAATAACTTGGAATTAAAGTGTTATAACGACTAACGAGTTACTTCAGTTATCTCCATAGAAATCATGTGATGATTCGCTAAAATCAATTCCGTTGATCGTTAATATTTTGAAAGTAGCATTTTATACGTAGTGGCAGTCGCTGCTGTTTTCAAATTCGTATGTTTAATATCTTCTCCTGGTGGGAATGCAACAGATTTGACATTTTTAGTCGTAAATTAAATGTATGTAATAAAAATAGAGGCATCCAATTGAAGAGTTTAGATTTTGTAGCCTTTTTGCTTTGTATATCAATGGTGAAGGTAATTTGAAATGCCGAAAATGGCAAGTTTACAGGGGAGCATAAGGACATATATATATATATATATATATACACATATATATATATTTTTTTCTAGTTATCAGTACCATCATACCACAAATAATCATCTATCTAGGTTTTTTTCAAAGAAATGATGTAGGAAGTTGTAAAACTGAATTCATCACGTTTGTTACAAAAAAAAAAAAAAAAAAGACAGAAATAGACATTAGAAGTTGGCACTCTTCACAATCGATATGGTCTCTCATGAAATTTTCATTCACACTGTTTCATAGAAGACTATAATCTATGATGATTGATACCCTTCATTCCCGAATAATAAAGAGTTTTGTCCCCCCACCCTATGACTGTACACGTACTTTGTACATTGCGAGTCATTCCTGTTTTGATTTGATCTTAATGCAATCTAGGCCAAATATCTCTTTTTCTTGGCGACTAAATTTCTCAAGGCGTTATACCTTAGAAGTACCTTAGGAAATGTCTATAGATGATGACACTTTTTCGAACTTTTTAACCCCCTCCCCCCCCTTTGTCACGAAATATCCCACTTCACCTTACCTCCTCTCCTTTTATCACATGTCACGCTATTTTTCACAACCATATTATTCTTTCAAAAAACGTGATGTCACACTTCTTGTTGTCCCTCTCACCCCATAGTCACAAACTATCACAATTTCACTAGCGCTTTCCTCCCTCAAAGTCTAAAATCACTTGTGGACAGTCCATTATTATTTATTTTGAATATTTACTATAAGCACAATTGAACAAGTGGAGTACATTTAAAAATGAGTACATATATTATTTTAATTTGCATGGATTCTGGTTTTTATTCTGTTCTTACTAGCCACATAATCATGTCTTAAAAATTATATGCTATTATGGAAAAATAACATAATTAACATATGTTCAAATCTACTTCTTTCTCCCCGCCATTGAAAGCAAAATTTATTACTTACAAGGATCGAAGTTTCACTAATCCTGCAAAAGCAACTGTTGAGACGTAGGAAATATTGTTATGTGCGAGATTTCTGAAAAAATAAAAAAAGAATACTATATGGTAATGAAAACAAACATTATTACAAAACACGGACAATTCATGATAATAACAAATGAAAATGGTTGTCGAATTGTGTGAGGGGTTACATAGTTTTGCCCAATCAAATTCGATGAGTCGTAGGTGATAATTTAATCTACAACCTTTCAAGAGGAGATGGTAAACTCAAAACTCTTTTGTAACTGAAAAATACCTCCGATGGGATTTTTAATCGTGTTTATATGTTCCCCCCGACTTCCTCCTACATGCTCTCCTATAAGGGCACATGTGAAAAAGTGAAAACATTTTTAAAAAATACCACAACGTAAAGAATTATTTTTTTTTATAAAAATCTTAAAAAAAAAAAAAACATTACACAAAGAAAATACCACTCAATCATGAATGCATTGTTGCCTCCAAGAAATTGATATTAATTTTTGAAATGTAAACAGTTGAAGAAAAATATTCACACGTATCCCCTTTACTCTACCTATAAACTACCGTATTGGGACTGGCAGTGTGTGTTACAACCAAGAGTTTTGCATAATTCACCCTCTTCGTCGCCCTCCTGGCTCATAAATTTTGGAGTCAAATATTTTAAGAAAAGTAAAAAGATCACTAATTTTCTCAGAAATCAAAATTTTCCTGAAAATAGTTATTGCGATATTAATGAGGTTAAAAAGGTTTCAAGATCTATCCTGAAAAAGGGAAATGAACGCATGGGAAAACTTATGAAACTCTGATGTGGTAACTCCAGTGGAAAAGTTCATGACATTTTATACTTTGTGACCATTCCATCAAAAACTTCTCACGCTGTGAGAGTCATATTGTCTACTGTCACTTAAAAAATTGTAGCAGAATTGTCTCATATAAGCATCATGTATGCCCTGGTATCGGCCCTCTTGTAATTTTTACTTATTCTTCACAAGCAGGGGCGCCTCGAACTTTAATTGTTGGGAGGGCGGAAATTCTGCATTCGCCGAATAGAACTCTAACCCGCCTTCGAGGGCCTGAAATCTTTTTAGCACAGCCCCTTCTTCTTTGTAGGAATTTAATAAGCGCATTTCAGCCAGTTTAATACATTTAGAAAATAAGTATAAATGTTATGTCGTGCCTGCTTTGGCATCGGCCTTCTTATAACTTTTACTTTTGGGAAGGCGGAATTCCGAATTTGCCTAATGGAACTCAAAATTTTGTAAATGATAATTTTGCCGAATAAAACTCCAAATTTTGCCGAATAATTTTAAGTTTGCCAAAACTGTGATACAAAATTTGTCGAATTAGGAACACTTTGGGAGGTTACAGTGATCTACCATGAGCTCCTATCGGGGCAACCCAGTGGTTGGAAAAACTACATTTTTTTTGTAGCGAACTACAGCTACAACTACTTTGTTACAAATGTAGTTAACTACAACTACAACTACTTTTTTCAAAATGTAGCAACTACAAACTACTTTTGAAATGTAGTCGCTACTTTGCTACTTTCTAAAAAAATAAGTAAATAAAAAGCATACACAATAGGTTGTCCCTCAAAAAATGAAAGTCAATATTTCAAGTCGTATACCCTCTTGTATTTTTCCTCTTGTGTCAAAATAATCGTGAAAAAAAGTTTCATATAATTTGCACAACGGCAATCCGTGCCAACTTGCACCTGAAAGTGTAAAACAGTACTTGTATGCTAGGCCAAATCGAAAAAAAGAAATTTTTTTTTTTAGAAACTCGAAATTTCTGTTAATAAAACGTTTCCCCTGTACCCAACACCCCACATGTACCAAAAGAACATTTATTCAAATTAAAAAACATTTAGATATGCCACACTTGACCTAAAATTTATAATTTTATTTAAAAAAATGATTTTTTTGTCAGTTATCTTTTAAAAAATTGCATATAAATTTAAATAGAATATCAAGTTCAAAAATTACTGGCGAACACATTTACAAATCAACAATTACAAACGAATACCAAATACATAATATAGTATTTTAAATGAAAATTTTAACTCAACCTGGAAAAAATCCATATCTTTGAGTACTATGTGGGAGACTTAAAAATTGCAGGAAAACAAAAATTTCTATTTAACGCTAATTACCCACTTTTCTATTTTACTGTATTTTTTTCTTTTTTTTTCAGCTTGATAATTTCGTAAAATCTTACTTTTCTGAAAATGTGTATCAAAAACTTAATTTTTTGATGAAAATTATAAATGTTAGGCCACGTGTGGGATATCTAAATGGCTTTTAATTTAAATACATGTTTTTGAGGTGCATATGTGGGGTATAGGAGCAATGTTTTATCAACATAAATTTTTAGTTTCTAAAAAAACATTTTATTTTAATTTTGCCTAGCATTACAAGTGCTGGTCCTCACTTTCAGACATAATCGGCACTTGTTGCCGTTGTTCAAATTATATGATTTTTTTTTGACGTAAAAGGATAAAATATAAGAGTGTGCGACTTGAAAAATCAACTTTCGTTTTTTTTTTTGGGGGGGGGGGGACACCCTTATACACACACACCGTAAGAGGTTTGAACAAAAAACGATTGATAAATTAACTCATCAGAAGACACTATGAAAAATACCCGTTATCATACTCTCATACACTGTAATGCTGGTATTTATTGTAAGTCCTCCAGAACAGTTCAATTTTTTCCTTTTCTGTAACATTTTTAGCAGCTTCTTTTTATTAGGTGAATACTGTCGAAAATTTGAGCCTCGCTAAAATATTTTTATTTTACAATCTTCGGTCTGTTCATATAAAATTCACAAAATTTTCAACTTGCGAAATCACCGCTATCTTCATTTTTGCGAAAATAAGTGCTTTTTTCCATATAAATATTGGTGAAATATGAAAATTACGATGACAAACTAATGGCGTCAAACAGATAGAACGTATGGCGACAAAATGAAATGCCTGAGGTCAGCTGGTATTTTTATGAGTCTTATTTCTCATTGCATCTGATGATGTACCTTGTGTAAAATTTACGCCAGTTAAATTCGTTTGAACCTTGATTTTTTTTTTCAGTTTATTTAAAAGTAGTTTCCAGAAATCGCTACAAACTACTATTTTTTGTAGTTAACTACTCACTACACTAATTTTTTAAAAAAGTAGTGCGCTACACTACAAACTACTAAAAAATGTAGCTACTACAGTAGCGTCGCTACTTGTAGCGCGCTACTTCCAACCACTGGGGCAACCCATTCATAAGTATTTCCAAAATGATTTGAAGAACGGTGTAAATCGCTGCACAAGTAATCACAATTCATGCTCATGTTGCACCAAACATGTTGTGAGCTAGTTCATTTTGGTTTTCAACCTTGTGATTAAAAGAAAATTCTACGCAAGATTTATGAAAATGAGAAAAATATAAAAATCTTGTTTGGTGGAAAGTAGAATGCAATTAATGATTCTAAATATCCGGAAGATGGATATCGAAGTACTTGTATAAGCAGTTTTAGCAAGGTTCAATTCACTACTACCTCAAAGTCAAGGAACTTACGAAGAAGATTTTTCACATCTTTAAGTGTAGAGGAGAATGTTGTACCTTGGGATGCTTGTACCTTGAGGCACTGCTAATTTCTAAGAATCTATATTTAGCAGCATTGTTTTTGTATTCCTTAATGGTAACTTTCACCAGTAAACGGTGCCACAGTAACAATCAGCATCAAAACGTTATATTGATGGTTTTGTGAGAGAAAGAAAATTTCATGACTCCAAAGTAAATACTTTCTTCATTTTTGTTTCATTTTCTGTCCTTGTATTTGTAAAACTATTCAACTGAATTTCATTTTGTTATAAAAGAGAAGTACTTAAAATATTTTGGTTATGAGAAAATAATGATAGCGCATCTAGATTGACCACCACTTTGGTTCTTTTTAACCACCTGGTGATTGTACCTTGGGACAGGGCCGGCTCTCTCTTTGCCTCCTTAGGCGAAATTGACTCCCCCCCGTTGAATAATAATGATGATAATAATATAAAATAACAATGTATTAATAAAATAAAAGCAATGCAGGGTTGTTTGGTTTAAACCACGTTGGTTTAAACCATGGTTTAAACCAATCGGTTTTTTAAAAAAAACCATGCGGTTTTTTTAAAAAATGGTTTTTTTTAGAAAAAAGCCAAAAAAAAAAAAAAAATCCATTTTACAGGTTTACATTGATTTCCCCACACATATTGAAAAATGTAAAATTCCATTTATGCTAAGTTCCTAGCTAAGTTGCAGAGATAAATACTAAAATTGCAAAGTTTCTTCTTCAAAATGTATTACAAGCTTTAATCGAAAAAAAATATTAACATATTTTTTATTTCATATATGTGCCATAAAGCAGATTTCAGTCAACTTCCATCATTATGCTTAATTTGCGTGATTAGTTAAGATTTACTAAGGATTGAATCTTTTATTGTAGATGCAATCCATTATATTGCTCACTCCTGTTGCAGGGGTGTGACATTTTTGCCAATTTATTTGCACTTTCCTGGATTTTTAAGGTAATCAACAGTCTAACTTAATTGTTTGCACCTAAAAATTAAGATTTGTTCTGCAGGTGAACACAAATAATATTTTTTGAATCAAATTTAAAAAAAAAAGTTTATACTTTATATTATGATACAAAATAGTTCCTTATATCATAATGTAGGAAGATTAAAAGACAAATTTTTAAATTCCCAGAACAAAATGCAAATGTGTGTGTAAAAACTGATTGAGAAATATATAAATCTTCACATATAAACTACACTCTCCATTGGTGTTTGATTTTGATTGGCTATACACCTATGCTGCTTTATGACTATTGGGTGCAGATAATTCTTAGTTTTTCCCCCCCTTTTGTTCATTGTAATTGGAATTTTGGTATTTGCTTTGCTTTAGCTAACCTGCGCAGTTTACAAAAGTTACTTACTCATATTGTTTTAAAAAGAATGTCTAATTCTGGTAGAAAAAAAAAATGAGCAACAAATCACAGCAAAAGCCTCGTCTGCCAGTGTCGAAAGAATTTTTTAGACATTTGGATTCGTACAATCAAAAATAAGAAACAAATTAGGATTGTAAAAAGCTTCAAAGCTAGTCTTTTTGTTCAAGGCTTTTAACTAACTGATTTTTTTCTAAAGATCGTTGGAGAAAACAACGGTTCTTTTGGTTTAAAGCAAAATACTTTTAATCTGTTACAAACAAAAACTGTAAAATTACATTTATAAATAAATATACAGGGTGTCCGAAAAGTCCTTGACCCATTTAACCTAAAATACCATTGTTATGTGTCGAGGACTTTTCGGACACCCTGTATATGTAATGTATTCAACTCATTTCATAAATATGTGTGTAAATCGTTTTACAATTACATAAAATCAACTTTACACCACAATAACATATGCATAAATACATAGCAACTTTTACATTATAAATTAATATTATTTTTATGTTATTTAGTACTTTGAACAAAAAGCAAGTTTTGAAGCTTTTCCAGAAGCCTAATCAATTCTTGAGTTATAAGTGATATCTAAATGACGAAAATATATGCACTGCACTTTTCTGAAGCTGGTTTTAGTAATGTTGAAGATTTTTAAAGATAGTTGCATTGCATTTTTCAAATTCTTTTTCCTCGCTTTTCCCCCACTCAGTCACTGCTGCAGAAGATAAAACGTTTTTGGCAAAAAAAATTTCTTGAAATAGAATTTGCTACACATTTATTTGTTCTAAAGAATTTGCATTTAATATTTTTTAAACTTCAATGCTGGATGCAACATGTATGCCAGTAAATAAGCTGTAATTTAAGCCATGTTACACCAATTTTTGTATTTTTGATTTAGTTCTTTGTTTTAGAGACAGTCGATATCTTTTCCAAGTCCTTCCAAAATAAGAACGGAGTCTAATATAGAGCAGCACTTTTTTTTAAAACTTTGTCAGTACAACAGCAATCGATTTTTTGACTGTTCAATCATGTACTGTTGCACATTTTGCTTTACTTCAATATTTGCGACA
Organism: Uloborus diversus; assembly: GCF_026930045.1. Taxonomy (NCBI): domain Eukaryota; kingdom Metazoa; phylum Arthropoda; class Arachnida; order Araneae; family Uloboridae; genus Uloborus; species Uloborus diversus. The sequence continues at coordinate 88,111,787 of NC_072734.1, read as the reverse complement.
TTGTGTATATAAAAATCAGCATTATGTAAGATCAGAAAGAAAAAAATATGAAAATTGTTCTTTTGAAAAGATTATGCTTAAAAATATAACTTTTACCTTTATTCGATAATTATTCATATTATGTTGGTTTTATAAAGTTTTTTTCTTGGATCTTCATTGTATTTTATCTTAACCCGCATCACAACCACTTCTTGAAGTATTTTGTATCATAAAGGGTCTACATATACATGCATACTAATATGTTAATCAAGTCAAACATTTCAATCAATATTTCCCCGCAGAAAGCTATTTTAATTATTTAATTTAGTTACAAGATTGATCAATCAATAAATTAGGTATAATGTGACTATTGAATAACTGTTAATTACATGGAACCTTAATTACCTTCCGAAAATTGTTTTTCTCGCAAATAGTATTTAAACCGAAAAAAACCCGGTTTAAACCAAAAAACCTGGTTCAAGCCAAAAAAAAAACGTTTTTTTTTTAAATTTTTTTTTGGAAAAAAAAACCGTTTTTTTTTACCAACCCTGAGCAATAGTAAAGTGTGTGTTGAATTAAAGTAAGTTTCTAGTTGAATTCTAAAATGGGTTTTGCATATCCAAGCACTGATACACACTTTAAATTATCTTTTTTAGCATTAAAGTAGTGCATCATAATGTAATGAAGCATATATCAGTATTTTCAAAAGATTTTTAAATCACGCAATTTGCCGCCTCTAAAATAAAATTGAATTTCTAGTTAAATTCCCAACTATTTCTTGAATATCCAAGCACTGGTACACACTCTAAATTGTTATTTTAGCATTGAAGCTAAAAATCTTATACTGCTGAAACAGATATACATACTTAAGAAAAAAAAATGTTTCAACTTCGAAATTTGCTGCCCCTAAAATCTTCCTGGGGGGGGGGGCAGCCCCCCCCCCGCCAGGAGCCGGGCCTGCCTTGAGACAAACATATTGAACCTTAAGACACGTTCCAAGGTGCAACATATGCATGGTTCTCAATAATTAAGATATGTTTATTAACATGGTACAATGTTCTAATCTGATGTAGTCTTTTAAACATATTTAATGTTAGATAATAATTCATAATTCATTTTTCATGATTTAATGCATTACCATAAAAATATATTTTTTTTCTAATTTGGTGCAAAATTGATTCTATATGGCTGTTTCCTGAATCATGAAGACTTTCCCATAGTACAATAGGATGTGTCCCTATGTACGATAGGATGTTGTGCCTTGAGACATCTTGTAACTCTTACTTCAAAGGCTGGCAATATTTTATTTTCTAACTGTCTGAATTTAAAAAAATATATTTCAGAGAAATATGTTGGGATATTTGCACGTGACTTTTAGATTTTAAATTTGATTTAAATATTTGACGTTAAAAATCAGAATATGAAAAGTGTCCCAAGGTGCAACACTCTCCCCTACCGTAACATTGTTGTTACTAACTGTCTTAAAATAGACAGCTAATAATAACAATAGTCCGATAGCATTATTATAAGAAACATAGGAAAAGATTAACTTACAACTCAAAGAGATTAGACAAATTTTGAAATGGAGAATCCTCTAACTTCGTCAAGTTGTTATCACTTAGATATCTAAAAAACAGAAATCCGAAAATAAATATTTTATTATAGCAAACAAATATTTTATTTTATCAGAGCAACCATAAAAATTATTATATGCTGAATTTAAACTTTACTTGGAAAAAAAAAAGATGCAAATGAAAACAGTTAATTGAAACGATCAACAATTTTTAACTAAGAAACTTGATTATATTGTGTTAATTGATTTTTCTTAAAATAGTGTGAACAGAAATACATTAAAAAATATTATTGGAAATAATAAAAAATGTTAAGAGCATAAATTTATCATAGTTAAAACGGTTGTATAGCAATATTTATTTCGTATTATAGAAGATGAGATATTGCATAATGTATAAGATAGAAAAATAAAAACAGAAAGATGAAGCTAAATCAAACTTTGAACTGTAAAGTATTGCTATAGTAGTTGCAACCAAACATACTAAAGTTAAGGAAACGATTTTTTTTAATCATAAATGCATTACAAAAAATGAATTAGCATTGAATCAAGTAATCTATTCAGAAAGAAAAATAAATTTAATATTATATTAATGTAGACTCTTGACCGATACCAAATGCGTTATCTTCAAACAAATATAGGAAAAAATATCGATAAATTTTAAAGTTTAATAATAAATTCACTTTTGACTTTGTTGTAAAAGCAAAGTAAATAAGAGGAATGTGGGACAAAGTAAAATAGCCGGGCAAAGTGAAACAGTGAAATATTTTGTCTGCTTTTAGCGCCACCCATCTGGTAATATTTTGACTATGGAGTAACGCATGCAGTCTATTCTAGTCCGGAAAAAATTACCTCTTAAGATAGAAGCATTTACGAAACAAGCAATTTTCAAAAATTGAAACTCAAATTGTAATATTTTGTGACAAGTCCAAAATGTTCTTTGTTATAATCAATGATAAAGTTCTTCTTATTAAAATTTTAAATATTTATTGAGACCTACTAATATTCGGTGCAGTATTTATTTAGTTAATATTAAGTTTACTCTCAATTTGAATATTTTGCACAATTATTTAATTGCATGCGGATTAAAGATTATGGGGCAAAGTGAAATAGTTCATTTCATTTACTCAATCGATCATTTACTAAATCATTTACATATTCATTTATTAATTAATTTATTTACATTCCTCAACTTAATAATTCATTTATTTATTCATTCACTCACTTATTTTCTTATTCATTCATTGTTTTAATGGGTCATTTATTTCTCCTCATATCCCAATTAATTTATTTATAAGTTTATTGCTTTACAACCTTTTCATTTTTAATTCTTTCTTTTATTTACACATTCATTTGATCAAAAATATTTTTTACAATTATGTAGGAAATATTTCAGTAGAAAAAATCTTCAATTTCCACTCTGTCCCATGAAAAAAGTAACTTTTGAAGGCACAAATTTACTGACAAAAATAAAAAATAATGTTCCAATGCAAGTTTTATTATAAAATACATATTGTTCTTTCTTTATTTTCTGTAATTTTCAAACCAAATTTCCGATTTGCTCATTTTGATAAAACCAAGGCATCTTAACTTTTTCTCTTTTCCCCCACATTCCCCTACTATATGAAACCGAAAGCAAAAATAGAAATAAATTTTATCATGTTTGCTTTATATGGGGCAACCCAAGAGAAGGTGACTCAATATAAAATACTTGTGTAAGGTACACCACCTTCTCCTACACCGCCAATCATATATATATAGGGGAACGGAGGGCACATGTGACCATTTTTTTTTTTACTTCTAAATTTCTCAAAAAATATTATCGATTTCTTAGAGCAAAAGTGTCCCCATGATAAAAAAAAGGCTTTTCTTTGTGCCATGGAAGTTTTACAGAATTTTTGAAAATTTATTTCTTTGCTTTATGGAATTTAAAAAAATGTCTTCAATTGTTCATATGTGTCCCTATAGAGGGGCACATGTGAACAAGCCTGGGGCACATATGAACGAATCTGAAAACGAAACGAAAAACTCTTTAGTATGACACACATGCGTTTATGACAATTACGTTATATACAGTGTCAGTTTAAATTATTCAGAAACTGCCAAAATTAAAATATTTTTCCGAACTATATAACTAACCACTGGATCGACAAGAATAAAACTTATAAGACTAAACAATACAAAGAATATTTTATTATGTAAAGTTTATTCTTATTGTATAGCGCGTTTAAGCTTTATACAGAAAATGATGTTGAGTTTTAAAATTATTTTAAACTTCAGTTTTTAGTTAAAGGAAAATATTTTGTCTTTTTTTTATTGAAAATATTAAATAACACTAAATTACTGGCCAACTATTTAGAAACAAAAGAATTAAAAAATATAATAATAATAAAATGAATAAATAAATAATTAATAATAATGTAACAAAAATTTACAAACTGACTATAAGAAAATAATAATTATAAATCGTTAAACCTTTTTTAACACTCATAATAACCCTACACTAATATTTATAAAATGGAGAAGATAAGGGAAATGTTCACATGTGCCCCTACATGTCGTGTTCAGAAGAGCCCCCGTCATCTACCTTAGAACTAATTTCAAATATAAAGAATTCTTAATTTAGTTAAAAAAATTAAACATAGTCATAAATTTACTTGAATGTTCATATAATTGCTTGCAATAATTAAATTTAGCTTATTAATTTAAAAAATGTTTCACGTGAAGGCAATAAAACTACATACAACTCAAAATAAAACAAAGGAGCTGTCACCACATAAACATAAACTGGCTTATTTCTCTAAAATTTTGCCCAAGAATTAGTCCTGGTACTGCCACTACTTAAGAATTTTTCAAGATTTTTCACTTGACGTTATCCTAGTACAACATACCATGTTCACATGTGCCTCGTGCTCCCATGTACCCCCCTTTCCCCTACACTTTTTTGACTGTCGTAATATTTGAGTCAGAAATACGATTATGAGTTGCTGTTGTGAAGACGTTATTATGAAAGCTTTTACTTATTTGAATAATGCTACAATATTTAAGGTAATTCTCTTCTAATGAATGGAACAGCCTTCTAAGTAAAATTTTGTGAATGGCATCCCGCTGTTGAAATTGAATGAAGAGTTGGAAATAAAGCCACGTACCAAGTACTTGGCCTTCGTCCCATTTTATTTACCAGCAGCTGAAAGCGGCATTTTGTTCGTTGCAGAAGTACCGTTTGTTTGTCTTTAGAATAACCGTTCGCAAAGAAGTTGTTTCTGGGAAATGTAGTTTCCCGAAATAGGAAGATGATTCATCTATTTTTTGGTCAATGACAATGGCGATGTTTCCAGAATTACAATTCATCTTTCCGTTTCGTATGGAATTTGATGAATTAAAGGCTAATCAGCTTTGGGACAAAAACATTGATTGTAGTCGATCGTATTTTCTTTTCAGTTCATCTCGTGCTTTGAGGGATCTGGAACAATGGTGGACACACATTCGATGAGACAGCGACAAAATGTTTGTGGTAGACTTTTGATGCCATCATTAGTTCATTATAATTTGATTAATAGTCCCTCGTAGAAATTCGTTAACATCTTTTATCTCTTATTAAAAATTACTTTTTCCCGGAGGACAGCAATTTGATGATTGCGCTTTGACGTCATCTGAAGGAGACAAAACGTCGCTTTTAGTTTGTCAACTTTAGCAACTGTCTATATGTTGAAACTGTTCTTCACAATCACCAATAGTGGAACTTCTTTGCATTTACGTTTTTTAAGTGTGTCTTTCTTAAAGAACTGACATTGCTGTTTTTTTAAAAATATTTCTCAGATTGCAGTTTTATTTGAACGCATTCATTCCTTAATATTTTACCTACCATATAGGTTTTTGCCCTTAATTTGAATGTTTACGAACCATTTAAGCTAATTTGCCATTAACTGAACAATTAGAAGTAAATATTTCAGCTATGAGTACATATAACCAAAATTCTTTTTAACACAATTAATTCAATAAATAAATAGAATATTTTTGTTTAAATCTGTTGTTGTAACATTAAAATTTGACTACAAACACAAGTTTCAGTCATGGGAGGTTTACTTATTAAAAAATAATGTTCATTAGTAGCTTTAGGTCAGTCGTTATTCTTTTTATGGATTTATGGTTAATGCCAATTAAAATGCAAAATCTGTGCGTAAAGGGTAAATAAATATTATTAATATTGTAGAGAACCTTTTTTCATTAAAATAATTTTATGCAACTAGTACGATCATCTCTAGTTTTTAATATGACCATAGCCAAACATGTGGTACCATAACTAGTTGAACCAGTAAGTTCCATTTATTTCGAAAAATATGTACAAATCGTAATTGAAAACTAATGAGAATAACTCAGCCATAAAAGTGCAATTTCGAAGCTTTGAAACCGTTGGAATTTGTTTCATCCATGAACTAGAACTGGAACATTTGTACCCAAATCTAAAGAGAAACCTTAACCCATGCCCATAACCCAACATATACCCCCATCCTCCTCAGAACTTAAACACGTATGCCAGGCAGCCTTCGTTTGTAGTTCTCTAAAAGACAGAATTGTTTCCTAAAGTGATTTGTGCGAAAAATCGTCAAATGAACAACACTGGCATGTGGTATGAAGTGAAGAGGAATCCGTAACACTTAGGTAAAAGCAACGTCTCTGCGCCAAAAAATAATTACTTACGTTGAAAAGTTTTTATACTTATTACAAGTTGAAAAAGAAAATCTTAACTAAAATTATTTTACAATTGCTCCAAAACTTTATTCAGGAACAAATCAAACTCGATTTATTTAAAAAAAGAATTCATTACGGTTCTATACAATTGCTTTTAAGCACTTATAATATTTAAAAAGAACATGTTAATAAAAATTATATTATAACTGCGTCAAAACTTGGTTCAGGAAAAATTCAAACACGATTTATCCTTCCGAGACAGAATTTCTTAGAATTCCAATCAACTACTTTTAAACACTTATAATATTTAAGAACAAAAACCAAGTTGAAATTATTTTTTAATTACACCAAAACTTGGTTTAGTCTTATGATCAAAACTCGATTAATCCAAAAAGAGAATTTGTTCGAATTCTATACTATATTTTTAAACGTTATAATATTTAAAAGAGAACAGGATAACTAAAATCGATTAATATTGCATCTAAATTTGGTTCAGGAACAATTCATAAACGGTTTATCCAAAAAGATAATTCGTTGGAATTCTATATTGCGCTTACGGAAAAGACAGACTAAAAGTAAAAAAAGAAATATGACCACTTGTTTGGTGTAGGAATACCAAATCAGCAGCAAGCAAATGGCGAATATTGGTTTGATTTTTTTTTAATTGAAGAGAAGATTCCCAAATATGGCAAACCTTCTGGAAATCCATTTGTTTTCTTTCCGTCTATCCTTTCGCCAAACTGAGTTTTTTCTGCTCTTTTAAACACTTACAACATTTTTCATCCTGAACAGCTAACGAAACCAACAGACATTTTATTCATCAAGACCTTTATTAGCAAATACTTCAAAACCGCTATCGTTAATAAACGTACCAAACCAATTTTGTATCTGTGTAGAGTTCGTATACGTCATTACGCAAACATAAGTTTATTAGGTAACAAACGAATTCTCCTATCGATTTTAAATAAGAGGCTTTAAAAATTGTACATGAGAACCATAATCAAATTTAAATAATAGCTACATCAAACATCTCAAGAAATCTGCCTAGACTAACAAAAAGAAAAAAAAAAGGTAAGGAATGAAATAGATATATTTCTTTGAAATTGCGAAGACACGATTATATATCTCACTAAATTTATAATTTTTCTTCCCCGTATCATCGGTTTCTTTTAACCTTACCATTTGATAAATTCCTTTTGCTCGAAGGAAAACCGTTGCCACTAGTTGGTGATAAAATGTCAGCTTTTAACCTCAAGAGTAGAATCGATTAAAAAGACAAGTCGCTTTTGAAGAGAAAGATTATAAATTGTTCAGTTACAACTTAGAAATAGAAGAAATAAAAATATTTCCTTCCACCGAAAAGATCCATTCAAAATGTTGAGTTTGCTATTAATTTTGTGGTATAAAACTTATTTATTAATTTTCTTAAAAGAAATAGATGATTAGGAGCTTCCCATTCACGGATATAAATCATAGTAAAGGAAATGTAATAGAGACGGAGAGGAAGTAAATAAGTCATTTAGTTAAATGATTATATTCGCTCCAACTAAATAAATGATTTATAAATGTAATAGGTCGTAATTTAAGCATCTGATTTCTGAAAGGAAGTAGAATTCTTTCAGAGAGTGAGAATAACTTCAGTCTACAATTGCTCTGTGAATGTGACTGTTATATTTTCTCAACGAAGCGATACAATTATATTTTCTTAAAGGATGCATAGAAGCAATATGTTTCGAGAAAAGTTATGTTGAAGATTAGGTTGCAGGACAATAAAAAACATACGTTAGAATTGCTAAAAGTCATGGCAGCCACATGTCGACATATGTATATTTGCTTTTAGCTGTAAATTAGATGTGAAACTCAAACTTCTATTTTGTAGATTGGAATCGAATAAAAATCAGACATATCAAATAGGCTTTTAAAAACAGATTTTTTTTTTACGATTTGAATAGTTAATCAGAAAACTGGAAGGTATTTTCTCTAAAATTTATTTCAGTATTTTTATATTAATTGATAAGAAAAACCATGCATACTATCAAGGATGCATTTGAGCGAACTTCATTGAGGATCGTTTATGACTATTTTACCGACTAAACTTTAAAAATCTATAAATCTTCAAAAAAGACAGTCGGGCGGGGCCTAAAACAAAAATAAGAGCGGGGCACCAGGCATTCGCCCGAATGCCCACATTGTCAGTCCGAATCTGGCTGTGGATTCGCGAAACATTTTACTCATTTTAGTTTTTTTCCCCCTTTCTTTCTTTCCTCTTCATCTCTTTGGCCTGTGCATAAAAGAGACTGCTCTATCAATATTTATTTCAGTCTGGAACACATAATTTATTATTTCTACTAAGACGAAAAATTCGAAGTAATAATGACATAATTCTTCCTTTTATTAGTCATCTAACTCCCATCGTCATACCTCATCATGACGTCTAGAGGAGAGTTGAGTTGCAGCCGTCCGGTTATACAAAGCCAGAACAGTGTTAAAAGTCAGAGCAAAACCTCCATACATCACGAGCGCCACCTGTCGAGCTTATCGGAGATCCACGACACGTCTGCGCCCCGTTTATTTATTTGGGACGGGTAATTTATGACGGTGTGAAAGTCATCAGTGTCTTCTAATCAGTGTGCCTGCTTGTGGAGTTGATTTTCTGCAATCTCGGGTATCGAATGACACTTTCTCATTATCAATGAATCTCTTGAAGTTGAGGACTTCGACGATGGTGATTGGTTCTAGAATTACAAAGCTGAAGATTCAAGATAATTTAATTAATCAAAGTACGTTTCTGATTAATTGCGTGATTGATTGAGTTGGCAGAGTGGGCATCATCAGTGGAGTGATACTCGAGCGTTATCGCAATGCAAACATCTGAAACTAATTTCACTCATTACGTGGAGAAACCTTTAATCTAAGAGGGTAGTTATGAAGCAAAAGGTAAATTGCATTATGCGAGTTTAAATGAGCCTTTGCGAGTTTGCCTTTGTAGAAAAACAAAAATAAATGTAAAAGTGCCTGGCAGAAATACCTCTATCAAACTTTGAAATAATTTCATGCCTTTTATTTTTTACCAATTTAATATTTTAATTGCAGCCTACAATTTAGTAGATAGACTTGCAATGAAGAGTTTTTTTTTTTTTTTTTTTAAATCTTTCCACATAGCAGTATCTAAAGCTCGACCACGATGGTATGTGAACTCGAAGCGGAAACGAGCCACTTTATTTTGTATTTAAGTAGGATCAACGAGAGAACGAGACTTGACTGCCGGCGCAGTCTCGCTGATTCTACCTGTACTACAAAATGAAGTCGCCCGTTTTCACTCCCAGTTCACTCGCCACCTCTCCGTAGTCAAGCTTTACTTGGGCTATCATTACCGTTTCTTGCCTCAAAACAAATGCGAGTTTCTCCTACCAGTTGCGCTAGTTGTCTTCATTTTTTTTATTTTGCCACCTTCACACTTTTGCTTCTAGCTGCTTCTTGTATAGGATGATCTAACAGATGTTTATTTCGGTACGTAGGATGTAAAGCGCACTATGTCACAAAAAAAAAAAAAAAAAAAAAAAAAAAAAAAAAAAAAAGCGTTTCTAAGAGGTGTGTTTAAAGTTCATTTATCTCTAAACCAGCGTATGAAACGTGCCAACAAATGCTTTTTTCCGTTGTCTATCTTGCTAGCTGTTCGGAGTTGGACTTAGTGGTTTACTCCTCTGAAAGGAGTATTAAAAGTTAGGCAATAGAGTGCTTAAATCGCAATATTTAAAAAGAATGACATAGTGTTCTTTAACTCCGAAGTACAGAATTATGTTCAAACTGTTTGTTTTTCTACTCACCATCAATGGAAATGAAATGCTAAATTTTAAATGCATTATTCAATTGGCAATGTGACTGATAACCTATATTATAGCTCTTTTTGTATTTCATACTTATACCATTTTTCCAAACAGGGAAGTCGGAAGATATATTTAAGAGTCACGGTATACTACAAATGTTTTTCAAAGAACTAATAAGACACTAATAAAAAGAGAGAAACATACAGAAATTAAGTGTTTTTCATGAAACTTTTTTATCAATAATATGGGGAACTTAAAATATGCGCAAGGCATTACATTTTTTTCATTCTAAAAGGGGCACAGGTAACAGTTAAAAAACACCTAGCTTGAAAAGCAATAGTTTCAAAGAACACAGATTCCATTTCCCGAATTAGAGTTACGAATCACACGATTTTCGAGTAATTCTTCTGGAAAAAAAAATACATTGTTGGACATAAAGTATTTCCTGATGTATCATCTGGTTGATAAAATAAAGAGATGATCAAAGGGGAAAATTGTGACCATTTGTTTAAAAAAAAATTTCCACAAACAACGGCATTCCGTTTTTTGTAGTTTCGAGTAACAAAGTATCAAAGAACATGGAACTGAAGTCAGTTGAGCTCTTCGGGGGCAACCTGCACTTTCGGAATACCTACATTCATGTCGGAACAATTTCCAATTGTTACAAATGCAACAATTTGTATGAGCTCTAGTTGAAAAATTGTGATTGTTAAAAAAAAAAAAAAAAAAATACACAAGCAACGGTATTCAGTTTTTTTTTTTTTTTTTTTGCAGTTTCGGGTAACAAAGTTTCAAAGAACATGGAACTGAAGTCAGTTGAGCTCTTCGGGGGCAACCTGCACTTTCGGAATACCTACATTTATGTCGGAACAATTTCCAGTTGTTACAAAAGCAACAATTTGTATGAGCTCTAGTTCGAAAATTGTAACCATTTGAAAAAAAAACACAAACAACGGCATTCCGTTTTTTGCAGTTTCGGGTAACAAAGTTTCAAAGAACATGGAACTGAAATTAGTTAAGTTCTTCGGGAGCAAGCTGCACTTTCGGAATACCTACATTCATAATCGAACAATTTCCAATTGTTACAAAAGCAACAATTTGTATGAGCTCTAGTTATGAAATAACAAATACGAGTGCAAGAGTTTTAGTATCTTGTAATAAAACCGCAGCGAAACATTTTACATAAAAGTGATAAATGAATACAACAACTAAAAAACATGGATAACCTAATTTTTGTATTTTCTACCTTGTTTTATGACATATGACCTTGCGTGCTCTAAAATGTTCTAAACTTCCATTTCCGCTGATCTCTCCACTAGTTAAAGCACGGCATTTAGAAACTTTAATAAGATTAGATTCATAACGCACGCAATTTAGTTTCATAGTTTTAGACTTGTTCTTTCATGGAACAACCATTAGTTAGGATTTTCAAAAACCATTAGTTTAGATTAGATTCTTCAGATTGAATACACTGATGGGTTGGACTGATATAATTGTCAAGTAAACCTAATTGTATTGTTTTCGTTTTTTATTTGAACATAACGTTTTTTTTCCTTGTTTTTTTTTTTCCTTTGGCACAATTTATGAACTTCAATTATTTTTTCTTTGTTTCACCGCCTTTACTCCTGCATGCGTACGGTTTTTTAAATCCCTATTTTACGACTGGGTATTGTTATCACCCATTTCGGAAAAAAAGAAAAAAAGAAAAAAAAAAAAAAACGTGTACAGGAAAGTGGGGCAAAACCGTATTGGCATTAAAAATCATAAAAACTATATTGGATGAAAAGACATCCCTATGCCGGATATCTTTTCGTCCATAAGCTTACTTCATTTGCATTGAAAAAGGCGCTCCTTTGTAACACCGAAACACGTGACTGGTCTGCAATTTTTTGCAATTAAACGTTGTTACTTCTTATTTTAATTTTCAAGCACAATGGTATTCATTCAACTCTAACCTAGATGCTTAAAGAAGCAACAAAACCATTTTTTAAGTTCTAGAATTTTTTTTTTGTTTTTTGAAACTCGTCTTTTATTAGCCGCTTTCTTAAAAATAACAATGCAATAATTATTTTTAACAACTAGTTATACCTACTTATTTAGCGGAATCAATTCAGAACATTCCTCAAACAGATGCCATAACTAATTCTGAGCTTTAAAAATATTCCCATAAATATCGTATTAAAAACCGCTCATCCGCTACGTTTGCTCTTTTTTATGTAAACTTTTTCTAGCTCTTCGAATTTATAAGCCATAATCTCTATGAAACATATATTTAATTATACGCGCAGCAGAGTGGCAAATGACTATCATTAACGCAACTTAAGTTTTTATTTGCCGATATTATATCCATGGAGAAAAGTTTAATTGTCAGAATATATCACGGTCTAATGGAGAGCGCCTTATAGAGGATCACTTTTGATTTTCTTGCATTTTTCGTAGTATGCTTTAAGAAAGATTAGATACTTTGGCTGTTGGAAAACATCTGCTTAATTATTACAGAAATTGAATAAGAAAGATTATGATAATTAAAGTTAGATGAAACTAGTTTTAGTCATGGAGTTATAAGGATTTTTTTTCTTTCTTCGAAAGTTTTTGAATTTTTCATAGTACTTTTTAATGAAATATATTTGATGTATTTGAAAACATTCATTGGGCTGATGGGAGATTATAATAAAGGGGACATGTGATTATTAAAGTAAGATTAAAGAATTTTTGATCTTAGAGCTTTAGATTTCTTTAAAAGCTCTTTGATACTAAAGAGTTACAAAAGGTAGTATAGGTGTACTGCCGTCGGATGGTAAAGAACAATTTCTGCAAAAATGCGTTTTTTAAACACTCTAAAGGCACTTATTTTAGTGAGAAGTAATTTTAGCGAAAATGAAGATATTGATGATTTTGCAAGCATAAAATTTTGCAAAATTTTGTATCAACAAAAAGTAAATAATAAAAAAACAAAAAAACATTCTGCACGGCTGTATTTTTTACGATTACGTCGGGGGGGGGGGGTTCGCGAAAATAAGTGCTTTTGCAGTATCCGAAGAAACGAGTTTTGGATTCAATATGTACTAACAATTGAAAAACGTTGGAAAATTGATCCTTTTTCTGAGCTTTATTTTTAGCAGAGATCAAATAATCAAGCTTGACAAGTAACACATGACAAAAATGCAACAAAAAAAAAAAAAAAAAAAGAGGAATAATTTGCAGATACTGCAGTTTATATGCATTGGGCACGACAAATTTATTGACAGATATGTTTCAAAGTACCGCACATTAAAATATCGACGATATGCTAGTTGCGTCAGAATAACTGAGTTTCCGTGTGAAGACACAAAATGCAATGATTTCTGTCCATTGTTCTGTTGTGTACTGTTCCATTTCAAACTCCACAAGTCTTATTTTCCCACTTTTGAACCAAAAGAAAAAAATCATATTGATAAGAAAGTTAAAAAACATATTACTAGTGTGTATTTTGCTCCACCATGTACAAGCAGAATACGTACTTGTAAAACTCGTGGGTATGAATGTCTCGTGGTCGATTGTCATGAAGGGTTCAGGATTCACGGGAATTTCCCTACTTTTCGGAACTATGCCTAAGTATTTCATGGTGTGGTACTATCTATAATTCGAAACAAAAGTCGAATTCCTTGAGTGTATAGGAATCACAATACAGCACTGGCAATGCTTACGAATTAAAGTAGTTAAAAGTACAATTCCATCAAAGATACATCAGTCTTTCTTGTACTCAAGTTAGTATTTAAATTGCAATTTAGTAAATAAGTTGTCAAAGCTGTACACAGAAATTTGACTCTACCGAAACTTACGAAAAATTCCAATTCCTGTGGATTAATAATGTTTGGGGGGATGAAATGAAATAATTAATGAAAGGGGAAGTTTTACTTCAACAACCGCTGCCCATATATATCACAGTAGTATAAGGCAAATCGTTTATCCATGTTTTATCACCTAGTTAGCAGGATTGCTTTAAAACTTCAATCCCCTATGTGTAATTGCGGTAGGTCAATCCCAGCGGATAAGATATACAATGGTGGCCAAAATTACTGGTACTTTTAGAAATTCTTTAACTTTGTACCATACTTGAAGTAAATGCTACCTTTCCCAAAATGTAAACTCGTATAAATTATTTTAAAAGGAGTAGATCATCGAATTGAACAAAAAACTTAAATTCAAATATTTATAATTCATAAAAAGTTAAGCGGCAATAACTGTACTTTGATTGCATAAGAAATAGCCTTCCTTCGTCAGAATAAAGCACCAAAGAGACTTGTTCCACAAGCAGGAGCGTAACTACGGGATCTGGCGCCCCTGGCGAACTTTTAATATTGCGCCCCCCTCCCCGTAGCAGGGTCGCCTCGATGGGAAGTCACCGGAGGTCACCGTGACCTCCCAAAAAGTTTTTTTTTTGGTGGGGTGGGGGCCTGGACTAATTGATTAGACAAATAAGGAGACAGTATTGCAACTTAAATATATATATATATATATATATATATATATATATATATATATATATATATATATATATATATATATATATATATATATATATTTGAATAGTTTTGATGCCCAATGTTTCTTCGCAGTAGATGTAATGTATGTATGTGCAGTGCATGCTCCAATTTTACCATTTGGTAAAATTGGGATTTCATTCGGCGAATTGAGAATTTTCCCCTTCTCAAAAATTTTAGTTCTCCCCCCACCATTTCATATAAATTCAATAAAACAAATAGGACTTGCAGTTTGTTAATAAATATGAATACGTTCTTAAATTAAATGAGAAAAAACATATTTCAGTTCCGTTTATAGTAATGCATTTTTTTTTTCAAAACAGCTTTAACTTTTAATAGAACTTGTTTCAAACCAATAGGAAAATGTATAATATAAACATATTTAACACATTTACTAAAAGAAAGAAAGAATTTTTTTTCGAATGAAAATCAAAGCATTAAAAAAATTCTGTTATAATTGGAAAAGCAAAGCATATACAAAAAACATTGCTAATCTGAAATGGACTAAAAAACATAACCATTTACATACAAGCAAAATAAAAGCACTATATATTCGCTAATTAAGGGCTCCCAATATTTTGTTCAAATAAGGCTTTTTGTATTTAGTGAATTACTGCCCTATAGACAGGGCTAAGGCAGAATATACATGAAAAATGCTTGCCTTCAATTTTCGGGTTGAACCGAACCATTGCTTCGGTCACTCGTCTGGTCAGTGCTAATTCTCTATTAGCTACCAGTTTGTTTGGCACTTTTGGCTTCCTTAAGAGGTTTTCCACCTCCAGCTCAGTCAGTTCCTATGCCGGGCTGATGAGTGCTAATAAGCACGAAACTGCAGTCCTCGGCTGGAATGACTGAGCTGACGGTGTATTTCATTTAAGGCTTTTTATGCTTAGATTATTTAATATAATGAGAGTAAATACGTAGCCTAAGAAAAACTATACACTTCAAGCTATAACACGACAAAATGTCGCCCCCTTTCCGAAAAAAATGAAATCATCCGGCATAGAATGCCCTCTACTACCGCTCCATGGTATACAAATTATGTGCTTTTAAAACAAATTGTGTGCTTAGCTAAAAACTTAAGCTAACTCAATGTATCGGAATAGATTTTCACGCCACGCGTAACCCCCCCCCCCTTTTTTTTTTGAGAATTAAGGATTTTTTCATTTACTCCTCCCGCTCTCTTTCTTGCAAATTTTATTCTTATTTTTAATTTTATTTATAAAATCATTTTTCTACTTATACGATATATTTTTTTAAATAATATAAAAAAACCCTAATTCCTTTTTTTATCAGTTGAAATACCGCTGCCTGGCTGCTGCACTCCTGGCGAGAGCCGCTCCTGCCAACTACGTGATGCGCTACTGGGTATAGGGTGGGGCGCATTTCGTGCTGCCCAGGGAAGTTTTATCTGTTTATAATTCTTCTGTCTGTTATTTTTGAGAGAAAAAAAACTTCTTTGGTGTTCAAAAGAAAAGTTTTTGTATAAGATTATATCAGTGTTCAAAAACCAATGCCTTATACATTAACTACAGGTTTTTTTCACCTTTAACATGTATATTGTCTCCTTTAGCTCTTTTTCTTGCAATTTTCAAAAAAATTTCAAAGTTTCTTTCATGTTCTATGATCAAAATAATAATAATAATAATCTCTTTCAAAAATTTTTTTTTTTAATCAGTCGAAATGCCGCCTCCCTGGCTGCTGCGCCCCTGGCGAGAGCCACTCCTGCCAACCCCTAGTTACGCTACTGTCCACAAGTAAACTTCTTAGATTCTGTTGGCAATTACTAAGATTTAATTGTTTCCGAGAAAAGAGCTGTGATAGGCCAAGAAAGATAAACATTACCCCTCCATTAGAAATTAGACACACCCCTTAATAACTGTGTTTGTTCAAGTACGTAGAACGTTTATTGCATCGCTTTGTTTTCTGCATTCAGTTCGGTGTAAAAGATATGTTCAAAATGTTACATATGAGTTTGAATTAAGTGAAACTTTTATATTTATCTACATATAGAAAATTTAAAGTGGTAAAGTCTATTAGTGTCCACAATTTTAGTCAGCACTGTATATGTGGCCCAAGATTTCTTACTCCTGGGCTATATATAAATCCTAGAGCCACTATAAATCGTAGCTTGCATCTCTTTGTGATATTCTAAAAGTAGGTGCGTGTCTGTGTGCACCGCACGCACAATTTACCTTTGAAATTATATATATATATATATAATAATAAACTCCATAAGGCCGAAACAAGTACACTAACACAATCTGTTTTGTGATACAGCTTAATTCTTCTGTCACACACCAGGGGGCAATATCTTTTAGAACCGTTGATAAAGACTTATCCGTTTATTAATGCACTCATTTACATTCGGAATAACACATAATTTCTATTTATTAAAATAAAAAGACCAATGATGGCGATAGATGTGTCTGCTCAGGCAAAGAAATACTATTCAGATTTTATGAAAGACTCATTGAAATAAATGCTCTTTCCTTGCTTTGTAATTCAACTGGTGGAGTCGTAAAAGTGAGTGTTATGATAGCTAAAAGCCTCCACTTCTCTCGACGTTCCCGTTAATGAAGGTTATAAATCTTTTTATCCTCTATCAGCATTTCTAAGGAGAAAAAGATTTACAGATGGACCGGGAGGAGGGTTTTCGTGTTAAAATAATTGGTTCATTTATGTTTTGGCCCAGATGTCAGGCAAGTAAAACTAACAGTTAAAAAGTGCTTAACAGAATCCGAATAATGAAGTCTTAATTGGTAGCAAAAAATTTTATTCAATTGAAAATATTTGGAAATAATCAAAATGAGAGTTTAATTGTAATACTTAATTAAACGTACTTGATGATTTCCAACTTATTTTATTTAGATTTTATAACGCCGTTTTCGTGACAGACCAATTTAACTGTTATTTTAGACGATAGAAAAGAATTAATAAATATTCAATTGTTATTAATTTTTAATTAATGTAATTGGTGCTAAGTGGCTCAATGTGGACAGTAATATTCCCAAGGACTCGACAGTTATGAAACCAAGTTGATGAGAAAAAGAGTTTTTTTGGTAACAACAGCAATACGTATAATGCACTTGAAATTGTTTGACATGCAATTTGTCTTCGAAATTTCATTAATGGACTTGTTTTTAAAATCTTGTGAATTAAGCTAACAACTAACTTTCTTCTTACTCAATGTCAGTTAGTTAGATGTGAGACAAATTAGTTTAAAATATTCAATTTATGTTGATTTAAAAAATGCGTTTATTTAAGCTCACTTTTGATATGTCTCAATGTACAAATATACCAAAGCTAATGACTCAAACACTGTTTTTTATTCTGCAATCACTAAAAACAGTTACAAAAATTAATAAGAAAACTCTTAAATATTTATTCACTTATAGTCAGCTTACTAATATTTTGACTGACTACTTATCTTAGATCTATTACAAAACACGCTGTTAATTGGTTCACACGAGTTTTTTTTTTTAACGATATTTGAATTGAACTGGTGAATTCCAGCGGTAACGGAAGGAGAGTTTTTACAAAAAAAAATCGATGGATTTCTGTCGTTGAGCATATCAAATTACATATTTTTTCAAAAACTGATGCATAGACTTTTATACACATCATAGTAACTTGCTAAAAAAGATAAAGCCAAAAAGTTTTCGTTAGTAACTTTTTTTAAAAATCAAATTCAAAAAACGGTAGCGGAAGGACATTTTTGCGACATGATATTCCTGCTATCATATTCTCCCCAAAAGTTCAGCTAAACTATTAAAGGGAAAATTCTATAAAAATTAAGGCACGTACAAGAGTGAGATAAATAAATACCTAATACGGCAATTTGTACTTTTTTGACGTTGTTTTTTCTTACTTTACATACAAGAGTGTTCAATCATTACAATTTCACCTTTAGTTTTAAAAAATAATAATTTTAAGCATATTAATTATGTATTTGTTAAGGGTAACGGAAGGCCAGTAACGGTAGGACAAGATGTCCAAAGCAAGTAAACATTGTAAATTTCAACTAAAAAAACATTTATTCAGCTAATACAGCAGTCTGAAGCAATGATACCTGTTTCAGACTGAACCATCCTGACCAATACCTGAACCATCTGTTACAATTCTGAATTCTTTAAATATTCAATTTTATCAGATTCCATAGAACATTTACTTTTTTTTTCAGGAAATACAAAGATCATTCCACATTATTATGCATTCTCAAACAAGCTATTTCTATTCCTTTATCTTATACATGAAGTACTTGTCCAATATTGCCGTTTTTTTAAATTTATTTCTCTTCCATCCAACTAACAAAACTTGTCCAAACGTTAATGAATTATTTCGGATATTCTTTATGATTTGGTGTTTTTGATTCAGCTGTATCTTCATTTTTAACATTATTTATAACTGTCTTCAATATGTTGACTTTGAAGTGAAATCTCCTTCGATTTGTTGAAGTAGATTTGCTAAAGTACTTACTATATTCAATAACATAACTTGTTACAGGTTTCAAATAGTGCATCTTTTGTGTGCCAGGATGAGAATGGATATTACTCCATCTTTGTAAACGTTGATCTTTAAATTACTGATTTCTTCGTTGTACGTTTAACAGTTAAACCAGTATCCTCAACATTCCTTTCCTGTGACTTGTGGCAACAAATCTAAAAGCCGTTTCAATATTGTGTTGTTCCAATATAAATTCCAAGTTTGTAAGCAAATGTTTCTGCTTGAATTGCCTTGTCATATCCCAAACATGTCATACCAAACTGATTTTCAAATGCTTAGGAAATTTTTAAGTGTAGTTTTCGTGATTTTCATCACATACAATGGAAGAAAAAAAAATCACAAAACATTTTTGTAAAAATTTGAATAAAAGTTTATTTTTTTAATTAAAAGCACTTATAATATTTGTTTAAATATTACTTATACATGTTTTAAATGTGATAACTAACTTTACACAATAGTTCGTTTTCTACCAGCATTCTTAAACATTACCCTGATTCACCTTATAGATAAATGTTCTTCCGTTACCGTATTTTTTTCTCCTTCCGTTACAACTAAAAACCATATAAATTAAATATCTATTAAAATTTAACTATGCCTCCTTGACAAGGGACAAAATTCTGCTTTGCATAAAAAAAAACATTAGTTTCTATACCCCATAGGTTCTTGGTGAACTAATTGAGATGTAGTATTTCGGTAACGGAAGGACATCAAATTGTCACCCCAGTAATGGACCTATTTCATGGTTGAAATAAAATAAATTTGAAATTACTTACCAAAATTTTAACTAGACATTCAAAATATAAAAGTTAACATAAAGTTTATTTGCTCATAATAAAGTTATTCAAATTACAGTATGCAACAAAACAGAGATTTTTTGTTCTGTAAAAACATAAAGAGAAAACTTGATTTTGTACCTGATTTTCTGAAAGTCATCAAACTATTTGGTAAAAACGGGTTAAGATTAAATTCATTTATTTCTAAAGAGTATTTGGCAATTGGCAGAATATTAATTTTTAAAATTCAAGTGTGTCATGTCTCCTTTTTCCTGGATTTCACCAACTTGTGTTTAAAAGTTTGTGAATTCAGCTAACAACAATCTTATAGTACTCTGTGACAATATTTTTTAGTGTGAGAAAAATTAGCCAAAATAATCAATTTATATTGATTTGAACTATGCGTTTATTTAAGCGAACTTTAAATGTACCACTTAAGCACAAACTACCATAGCTAACTGAGACATACACTAACTGTTTTTTTACTCTGAAATCATTAAAAGCAGTCATAAAGATGAAGAGGAAAAGTCCTCAAACTTTAATCCATTCATAATCAGCTTAATAATGTTTTTACTGACAACTTGTTTCATAACGTTTGCAAAATAAGCTGTTACTTCATCTACACTTTCTTTTCAAAAAATATCTACATTGAAATTGTTTTTAAAAATTCAGTAATTTCATAAAATTACGTCACAACGAACTTCAGGGGACGGAAAATATTGTTCGTTTTAATGAGAATTTCGTTGCAACGGAATTCAAGTAATGTAAATGAAATCGAGACTGAAAATTTAATTCGTTGAATCGCATATTTCGTAGTATTAGTATTTGCTGTAACAGAATTTCACTCAGGGCCGTAACCAAAAAATAATTTCTAGGAGGGTTTACAAACTTTCATGCGGAGTTTTGCGCTATTTGTGCTAATGTTCAAGTCGTCGGGTTATCTATTATGAAAGCGTTTTATGCAACTAATATACATATAAAACACATTTGAGTATTGGAACAATATTTTTTTTAGAAAATTTTAAATATAAACGAATATTTAAATGTCAAACCGAACTTTTCGGGGGAAGGAGGGTTAAGATCCCCCCCCCCTGCATACGGCTCTGATTTCACTGTATTAGCGAATTCAACACAAATTTCCAACATATTCAATGTCGGTAGTTCTAAACGCGATATAAATTGGTTTTTAAACAAAATCAATGAATACTGATATTCACAACATACTTACTTGATTTTGCTTTAAACATTTCTCGAGTATACAATTCTATTAAAGTTTAAGGGTTAAACAGCAAGCCGTTTAATCATTCTGCAATCATTAACCACACTCATGAAGATAAATATGAAAACGCTCGTAAAAATGTATCCATCCATAGTCTGCTTAATGATGTTTTGACTGACAACTTGTTCTATAACGCTTGCAGAACACGCTGTTAATTGGTTAACACGTAAATTTTCGTTTTTCCAATATCTATAATGATTACCACGGAGCAAAATCATAATTAATCCATCTGTAGTGTCTTTAACAACATGCCTCCCAAATGTTCGAAAAAGACAACCTTAGTGTATTTTGCATTTATGATTAACGCTTCTGTTATTAATAAACTGCTGTAGGTCTCACATTTCACTTTATAATGTCAAATAAAAAAAATCATAAACGAACATTGAAAATAAAAAATTGCCGCGAGTTTCTTCGGCAGCACGGTATAAATGACATTGACAAATACTTCACCTGATAAAGTACTGCGAAAAGCAAAGCCGCAGGAGCGAGTTGTTGAAAAAGATGCCCTGGCTGACGTCCATGACATATCACTGGGAATGTCATTCAACTCTTGTTTTACGGCGGAAAAAACAAATGCCGGGAGAACTTCATTTGCAAATTTTGACAGTTTGGTGATACGAGTGAATATTAAAACTCTGAGATTGGAGGTTCGTGGAAGATAAGACGTTTTTCTTTTTCACTTCATCCTTTCATAGATAATCCAAAAGACGGGAGCGTGTAACATCGCCATTTAATGTTGTCCGATACATTTTAAGTGGAAATTATTTTGTCTGGTGGGTTTTAAGAATTGTATATTCTTCTTGTGGAGTGATGCATTGGTGTAATAAAAGCTTTGAAGGTGCAATCGATTACACTAAATATTTAATCGATATAATTTTCCTCCTTTCCTTGTTTTTTTGAGCACAAATTGCGATTATTCTTGTTAGAAGTTCTGAAAATTGAATTGAAAACAAGCTGAGCTGAGAGCTTCAGGACGTGATTTGCTCAAATTTATTAGTAGGGGAGAGGAGGGAGAAATGGGACAGTGGGACAGCTAAAATTATGGCAAAATAAATCACTTTATTTTATTGTCAGTTTGACCACTAGAGTGCCTGTTTATAGCTTCTTTTTGTTTCATACTTGCATTTTATCCAGCAGGAAGTTTCAGTTAATAGTTGGAAAAAGTCAAATTTCTCACCTCCAAAGTAAGTTTCTAATCTATTTTTAGTTTTATTTCTTTATTTATGTAATTTGTTAAACTAACATAATATATTATCGTTGTAATCTTAAGTATATAACGTATGCTTATCTGCAATACATCACTCAAACATCCCCCCCTTCCGTTGTCAGCAAAAATAAGCAAATTGCTAACCCCCCCCCCCTAACTATGTCGCAAGGGTGGAGAGCATTTATGATACTGAAAGCTACAATGCAAAATTTATGACAAAGGACATGAAATTTTAATTTTCCTCAACAGAATGACTGTAGCATTATAGATAAAACAGATATTATCATGAAATTACCGCCACCACAATTGATTGGTGGGACTAGTAGAGCACAGTCTTGTTTTTCTTTTAATGTGGACCTTTCTAATTATGACACTCGCTAATTTTTCTGTAATTTTCAAATGTGTCCCACTCCTCCCTCCCATGAGGGAGGAATGGGACAAAACTCTTGAAATTTGTAATTAGTCAAGTGTGAAAATAATAAAATGTTTAAACATTGGGTATATTTTTAAAATGTAGTTATAATATGCAAGTTTATTGTGTGAGCTTTTGCATTAATGAATAAGTAGAGGATTATGAATAAGAATCATTTATGTGAAAAGTGTCCTAATCCTCCTTCCTCTCCCTTACATGAAAAAAGTTTTTTCCTCTTTTGTTGAAATAGTTTTGCTACGGCTCCAATTTAAAGAAATGTATAAAATATTTATTATTATTATTGGGATGTTACCGTTTGTTTATCATGTTTTCACGTTATCAACAGGAATGTTACTGATTTATACGTTAGTAAAATTGTTTTCCAATTGTTAACTATTCACTTGCTTAAAATGAACGCAAATAATCTGTATTTCATGCAACTAATTTTATTATTTTTCGTCTGTATTTACTTATTTTTTTCATGCCATTTATTTATTTTTTTCTTCTGCTTATTCAGGCGCCCCAGCGCGATTTTCTGCGATTTTGGAGGTACAATAGTGCAACAATTGCTATTGCATATTTCTTGCAAAAAGAAAAAAAAATAAATATTGTAGTTGTTACCAAAAGTCATCTTCTGCAATAAATCAACTTTTTAACTGTATGTTGTTGGAAATATTTTTCCCACCTGCGCCACGCGACACCTACATTGATTTAAAATTAATAACGATTAAATATTTATTAAATATTTCCAATCATCTAAAATAACAGTTAAATATGGCTGTCACCAAAATTGTCATAAAAAAGAGGATAGAGTACGTTAAAGTTCATTAAGTAAGTTTAATTGAGCATTAATGTTAACTCCTATTTTGAAGATTTCATAACAGTTTCAATTAAATAAAAACCACTTTTACTACCAATTAAGACTTCGTTATTCGGGCACTGTTCGTTTTGCTTTCCTGACATATTTGGACATAAACTAAATGAACTGATTACTTTAATACGAAAACCCTCCTTCTCCTCCTTTTGTGAATCTCTTTCTCATTAGAAATGCTGATAGAGGATAAAAAGATTTATAACCTTCATTAACGAGAACGTCGAGAAAAGTGGGAAGCTGTTAGCTACCATTACACTCATTTTTACGACTCCACCTGTTGAATTACAAATTTATGAAAAAGCAGTTATTTCAATGAGTCTTTCATAAAATCTGAATAGATTTCTTTACCAAGAAAGATACATGTATAGATATCATTGATCTTTTTATTTACATAAATAGAAATTATGTGATATTTCTAATGTAAATAAATGCATTAACAAACGGATAAATCTTTATCAACGGATCTAAAAGATCCGTTGATAATCCATGGTTCGCGGTGCATGATACCCCATGGTGCGCGGCAGAAGAATTAAGCTATATCACAGAACCGATCATGTAATCGCACGTGCTTCGAACCTTTGGAGTTTATGGGGTGAGTTGTGCGTGTACGCTCACATAGACGTACACTCATAGAGTATATCAAAAGCGGAGATGCCAATTGGAATTTATATCCCCGGTTATTAAATATATCCCACCCATAGGAATAGATCTACCGCAATCACACATATCCTTTAGAAAATATAATCGTTACTCCAATCTAGTTAACTGAGTGATGAAACTTACATAAATTGTTTGGTTACATCCAGTAAGAAAGGGATTAAAAAAAAAAAACAGTTGGTTTACAAGCGAACTTGAACTATTTTTGCAATTAATTGTATAACAGATTGCTTAAACATCATAATCAAAATATTTATTTTTTCATGAACTAAGAGTCTTACTGCGGAACCATTTTCGCGACAGGCGATTGAAAATACATATGCATAAATTAAAAAAAAAAAAAAAAGAGAAAGAAATTTAAATGCTATTTTTTGCGTATTCGACGATTTTTAAGTGCTTGGGGGGGGGGGAATCAAATAATATTTTTATTTCGAAACAATTTTTTTACAAGCATTTGAAGCCATTAAACAACTGTTCCCACCACAGGCATTTTCGATTTTTAAAAAGTGATAAAGAACCGACCCACCTTATTAAGTATTGAGCATTGAATACAACCGTAACTTACCAGCACCCTTGCTTATATAGTAAAATTCTTTACATCTAAAAGCTTGCTATTTTGCATTGAAAAAGGGGCTTTTTGAAGCCCCGAAACACGTGTCTACAGTAATCTGTAATTTTGTGCTACAAAACGTTACTTCTCTACACAAAGATATTTACTTATTTCGTACACCAATTTATAGTTAAAATATTGGAGATTCTGCAAGCTAAAAACTTCGCGAATTTTACACTAATAGTATGAAAGTAGATCATACAAATGAAGTTGAAATAACTTCGTGAGGCTTAACTTTTCCCCAACACGACGGGCTTACAAAAATCGCAAAGATTGAACCCACGTGAAAATAAGTGATTTTACAGCAGTTGGTTTTTCTAGCACAAATAGCTTTGTTTCCTAAAACAAAAAATAGCGAATAAACTACTCACGAAGTGAGAATAAATATTTTTAAGTGCATTGCGTCTTGAAAAAAGAACCGGGACTTTTTCCTGAAAGTCGATTCCTTTTAAACTTTTCTGCTAGTTAATTTAAAGATTTTGACGCTTTTCATTATTTCACTGTACTCGGGCTAAAAATTGTACCATCTCTAGAGTAAATATATATAACTTAAAAGGCAAGAGCTTTTGTTCAATACTTTTATCTATAAAACTTAGGAAATAAAGTAGTGGCGAGAACACAAATCTTCACAAACAAGAAAATAGTTTTTGGACAGTGGAGATAATATAAAAAGTTTAATAGTTTCTTTGACTTGCTAAAGACAATAAAGTGTATGAAAAACAGTAAATTTCTACGAAATCAGCAACAAGGAGAAATTTATAAAACAAAAGTTTATGTAAAAGTTAAGTATTTTTCCATGATTGTATATAAGATTGGAATTCAGATAAAATATGAACATTTAAAAAAAAAGTGATTTTTTACTCATTGCTGGTATTTACAGTGCTGGCCAAATTATTAGACTAAGACTGTTTTAAAAGAAAATTATTGATTACATAACTATAGACACATTAATAAACAGTGAAATAATTATCTAATATTTAGTATGCATTCCCTTGTTCTTGATGAGCATTTTAAGTCTTTTTGGCATACTTTTCACAAGGTCTACATCATTTCTTAACTTTTTAAAAAAGGAGGAAAAAATTGTTTATACTCACTATTATATTTACTCACAATACACATACTCACTAATTACCTAAAACTAACTTTAAATATAACAGAACACACTAATAAAAAGGACTAGTGAACTGTTTAAGCTGATAGAGGTTATGTTCCTGGTAGTTAGATTAACAAAGAACATAAACAAAGCAGACAGTACTGCCACCTGCAAACATTAAATTATGCTAAAATAACGTAATCAGTGCACAGTATGTACTGTACTTTAACAGTAAAATAAATAGTATTTTAGTACAAATATTGTACAAAAAAAAAACTCTTTAGTCTAATAATTTGGCCAGCACTCTGCGCACCGTATAACATTATTAACACTTCAACGTGAAGTATTTATAATGCTTTTTAGGATATTTTAAACAAGTGGTGCCGAACTTAAGACCCGTGAGCTATGTCCGGCCCACGAAGATCATCCATGTGGCCTTTTGTTTTTTTCAATGTTCAAATTGAAAAACATGAAAAGTATCCCTGTCACAAATTTGGAGTCAAATATGCAGAAATTGCTTTCTGAAAGTTAGCAGATTTTATGCATTGCTAAGATATTTCTAGCTAGATACTATAGTATAAGTTAGTACTAAGTTTCTGATGTATCAGTATGACAGATTTTTTTTTTTTTTTTTTTTGTAAATCATTTGTACTTCATAATTTAAAGTAAATTTTGGAACGTTAGGGATGCAGAAATTCTTTATTTCTTTCGGGGCTATAATGTATCCGTTTAATTCCTAACCAAGACAGGTAACGGGAGTCTCTGGGTTGCAAAGGGGTTATAATATTTTACTAATAACTGACTGCTTTAAAAAAAATCTTAATTTCAAAATTGGAAAAATTCCTGAATCCCAATATTTTATTGCGCGTACTATTTGAAGAAGAAAGTGAAAAGCAATAAATCAAAGTATTACCACCATAGAAACTATTCAGTTTGAACCATTTTAGCGTGAATAAAAATAACAAAGAATACAATGAAGCATTCACTTAAGCAAAGAAATTATTACTTTTACAAACAATATTTTAACTATTCTTGACTCCCTTTCTCAGCCCCCTCCCCCTTCTTTTTTTGCCGAAGAAAACTTATAGCAGCATTTTTATAGGTAGGAAAATGTTTCAGATGCCTATGACACCAATAGTAACTGATTGGTTAAACCGGAATCTTTTCAAGTCAAAATGAAAAAAATCCATCAAATTTCTTGGCACCGTATTCTTTTATTACAATGTTTTACTCTCTACATTTAAAGCTCCTAATCCGAGATTTATAAGAGGCTTTTCGTCAATGCTATAAGCACTTCTATTTTTAGAAAATATTCTTCTTAGATATGACTGGACAACAAATCCTTCTCAGCCCTTCCACTTTTCTACCCCCAAGCCGTATCAACTGTCATTAATTAAGAAGAGGAACTTTTCTTGGGAGAACCCTTTCACCTTGTCTTGGCTCCGTGGCGCCATTTTTGTTTTCCGTGCGCTGCGAAGGTTTCGTTACTGTCGTCAACATTGAATCGATAGTGAAACGATGTTACAAAGAGCTTTGTTCTAATGTTACAGTAAGGACAGTGTGAGTTTCTGAAAGTGTTGGATTTTTAAGTGCTGTTTAGTCTGATTGATAAAAGTGAGGGATAAATAGCGTGTTATTTAAGTCCACACAGTTGGTGCGCAATTTAATTATATACGAAATTGAATCGTGTAAATTTCTCTGGAAAAGATTTTATTTGTAAATATTTTCGCCCAGTTGTGTCCATTAGTTCAATACTTTTGTGGAAAATGTCGGATAATTAAATATGATTTCCAGTTTTCATGTCATCCCTGTTTAATACAAAGGGACGGGACTGCAGCAGCGTCCCAAACTTAGATTTTTGAGAGGGCGGAAAGAGTCAATGGAACTCCAGATTTCTCCAAATGATACTAGTTTTGCCGAATAGAACTTCAAATTTTGCTGAATGATGACAGTTTTGCCTATTCGTCAGTCAAAATTTATCCAATACGATTTTTTTTTTTTTGAGGTCACAGTGCCCTCCCATCTCAGCGCACCTGCGTGACTGCATGCATGAAAGTGGAATGTCTCCAGGTAGCATGCGTAACATTTAAACGTTGCACAAACGTTTGAAACTGACTGTCCCGACGTTGACAAACGTGTTAAAAAGTTTTTGAAACGAAGTGATCCAGACTAAGGTATCATCTTTTAATCCCGTGAAATTCGGCTCAAGGTGACTTACCTAGAACGTTAAGTTTCAAAGAGTTTTTTCATTTACTTTCAAAGAGTTTTCTTTGATGACTTTGTTTCTTTTTAGATACTTTTTTTGCTGCTCACTTCGCTGCTACTCCTGCTCCACTTCTCGTAACATAGTGAACAAATAAGTCTTTAAGACATCATAATAAAAAGTCACAATTACGGAATTAATAAAAAAAGAAGTAATGAGTCTAAAACTTATCCCCTCTGCAATTTCAAAAGCAAAAAACCTATTTTAAAATCGTTAATACAAATGTAACAGCGTGAACATTCAATGACACATATTAACTAGCAGAAAAAGAGTAAGATCGACAATGTTTGTTGATTGAAGCAGTTTGTTAATAGTGGCATTGAAATTTTTAAAGGGGGAAGGGAGGTTAAGGGATATTGTTCCCTTTTATGGAGAGGGAAGTCTCCGTGGTATTGGGGGGGGGGTGCTTCCTTGCTCTTGAGGGAATAGGTACACCTGGACTGAAGTATTGAAATTGGCTAAGCACAGAAATTATAGCTTACACGATTCATTACAAGATTCAACTTGTTCGTTTTATTTTATAAATTGCAGTAATAGACAGAATAATGTGAACCATGGAAAATGTTACTGCATAAATAAATAACTCTTTCTTTTATAAAGAAAACTTCTTTTTTTCGAGTTGGTATTGATATAATTGCTCTTTTTTCATGGGAAAAATATAATTGAATCGATATTTCAATCCCTTTATAATTTCTGTACATACCATTGATATTTGGTTTTACATAATTAACTGTAGAATCAATAAAATATGATTACTTATTGATAATTGTAAAAATTCATTAAAGAATCAAAAGTGTCGGTCTGGATTCGAACTACTCTCACGAGAATGACCCTGACCCATTTGTGTAAAAATTTCTATGGCTACCATAAAATAAGACGAATCGGACTCTGGAATTTTCAATAACTTACTTTTTAACACTCAAAAGGAGAAAAACATCCCAATCCTGACGACGATAATAATCCACCGCTGCCTACTTTATGGACTGAATCGGAGTAGACATTCTCCTAGGCGCTGACGAGAAAATTGTATTTGACAGAGGGGCGGACTCTTCTCTTCGTCGTGTGTAATCTCAGTTGATGGCCAGTAACCTTAGATTAGTTCCGGAAGATCTGCCCAAGTCAAACAGAGACCTAACTGCGAAACCGAACTCACATGCGCTTAAGGACTCCTAACAAAAAGTGGATAAATTATGCGCTTTAATAACGTTACATAAGACACAATGACATTTGTTGTGCTGAAGAAGCTTGGGTTTACTATGAAAACTTTAATTAATATTCAATAAACAGAATAAACCTGAGAAGATCTCTCGTCAAGGTATGACGGTTGAAAATTACTTCTACTGTCTGACCACGGATTGTATGGAAAGACAAACATCCGTTTTACAGTTGGAAATGGACGAATCTATTACTTTTTACCGATGTCAGCTTTTGCAGAAGCAGAGTCTCATTCAAATAAGCGGAATACGCGCATCAAATTTTTACTTTTCCCCCTTATTCACATAGGTTCGTCTTTTCTGAATGTTTGCAAATTCCATGCAATTCGTGGTTGGACAGTACATTTGAACGAAGCAATTGCCTGTTTAGCGATATTTTGATAGTTGAAATTTTAACCCTAACTTCAGTGGATTAGCCATAAGCTCCAGTAGATAGCGTTCGCTGTTGACCACTTTTTCGTTTCTTCATTCCCCTGAAATTACAAAATCTTACCTGTAAAACAGTTAAGGGACCGGATTCAGTTCAGCCTTGTCACAATAAAGCCTTTCCCTGTATGTTAAACATTACCAAAATGTTATCAAATTATCATGCCGTGGCACAAATTTCATTGTTGATGACGTCAGGAGCGTTACTCGATCATTGGCTATTATATATATGAGGATTGCCTTCAAACTGTGTTGCATGGTACATCTCAGGGGTCCTGAATAAGTCTAACTTGCAATCATAACAGAGCGTTGTAAACCCCGTGATGTCTATGGAAATCAAATGCCGTATAATTTCAGGCTTGTAGTATAGGAGTACGTTCGAACTTTTAAATAAAATCTGTACTTGGCTATGGAAAATAGATCATGTTGCCTCCCTTTTTAAAATGAAGCTATTGGAAAACGTTTTTGACTAGATTAAAACTAATTTGATAGTTCAAGAGTTTCTTCATTATTTGTGTTACTTTTTCTTGACCTCTATTTACATTACTATTAAGATGTATGACGCTGAAGACGAAATCTAATCCATCTCACAAGACACGGACAGTTTGCTCTAAAATGAAAGGCTTAAAAACATTACGATTTATGTGAACAGATCGTTATCTTAATTTCTTTCTCTTTATACCTAGTCGCTTAAGTGAAACAACTTGATCGACGGCGATAATTAAAAAGGAATGACTACTCGAAAAAAAAAGGAGGCAAGTGAATTTTTCTGCAACTCTCGCCCATTTGATCTGGAATGCCGCCAAAACCAAGGCGTTGGGTAATGGAGTGCGTGATGTGCTTGACAACATCCGGGAATCTTGATGGATATTCTGCAAACTTCCCCTCGGATGGGTGATATAGTTGGGAGCGCAAAATCTTGGAATAAAATTTGGGTAAGAAATTAAAAAAACTCTGTCATTTATAGTGGGTTATAAGAAACGGATGGGTTGCTTTTTAGAGAGCATCAAACTACGTGTTTGGTAGTAGTAAGAGATAATGAAATGTTTGGAAGTTGTACGGCGTGAAGGGTTGTACCTTGGGACACTTTTCATATTTTAATTTTTAACGTCAATTATTTGAATCAAATTTAAAATCTAAAAGTCACATTAAAATACCCCAACATACTCCTATGCAATATATTTTTCAAAATTCAGTCAGTTTGAAAATAAAATGTTGCCAGACAATTAAAGTTAAAGTTCCAAGTTGTCCCAAGGTACAATATCCTATGGCACCTTGGGACACATCCTGTTGTACTATGGGAAACTCTTCATGATTCAGGAAATAGTCATATACTTGAACCAATTTTGCCCCATAAAACAAAAAACAAAAAATTTTTTTTTCATGGTAGTGAATTAAATCATGAATATTTAATAATGAATTATGAATTATTATCTAACATTAAACGTGTTTAAAAGACTGTATAAGATTAGAACATTGTTCCATGTTCCTAAACATCTCTTAATTATTAAGAACCATACCTATGTTGTACCTTTGAACGTGCCCTAAGGTACAAAATATTTGGCTGTCCCAAGGTACAGGGTGTCCAGCAAAGGACTCCCTGGTTTCAAAATTAAATATCTCGGAAACAAAGTACGATATTGGAATGAAATAAACGGCACATTTACTGTGAAACACATAAAAATCATATACAGGAACTTAGAAATTAGTTTTAAAAACTGCCAACAGGTGGCGCTGTACAATGTAATTGTAATAGAAGTTTCCATAAATAGTGCTGTGAAGAGGTTTCTTGTTTCAGCAGTAGTTTGGTCTCTCAGATATGCTTACAAATACGCTAGAAACTATCGTCCAACCTCTTCGCTGCACTATTCATGGAGACTTTTATTGCAATTACAGCCTGCAGCGCCACCTGTTGGAACTTTTAAAAACTAATTTACAAGTTCCAGTATATGATTTTTATGGGTTTCACCATAAACATATCGTTTGTTTTATTCCAATATCGTCCTTTATTTTCGAGATATTTAATTTTGAAACCAGGGAGTCCTTTGCTGGATACCCTGTACAATCACCACGTGACTTAAGAAAAACCAAAATGATGGTCAATGTAGATGCAATATCATTATTTTCTCATAAGCAAATTATTCAAAGAACTTCTCTTTTATAAAAAATAAAATTCAGTTGAGTAAATTTACAAACACAAAAAGACTGAAAATGAAATAAAAATGAAGAAAATATTTACTTTTGAGTCAAGAAATTTTCTTTCACGCACAAAATCTTCAATTTTACTCATTTGATGCTGATTTTTACTATGGCCCCATTTAGTAGTGAAGGTTACCATTAGAGATTACAAAAACATGGCTGCTAAAAATAAATTCTTAGAAATTAGCAGCGTCCCAAGGTATACAACACTCTCCCAAACGGCGAGCAGGGTTGCCAAATTTAAAAGCTGTGGATACGGAGCAGGCTACTAGTGGCAATTGGAGAGGGCTCGGAAACCTCCGGCCCCGGGTCCCTAGTGGCTAATGCATATGAAGAAGTGGAGAAGAAAGTTATGCACGAAATTACACATATATTTCTTGAAACAAAATCATACTGATTAGATTTCTTTCAAAGATTTTTGAAGCTCTAAGGTGGTTCCCCAATGGTAACATCAAATGTGCTCGAATAATACCGGCCGGAGTTTTAAAGAAAAATGAGATTTCTCTGAAGATGGGTGCTCTCCTCAAAAGACTTAGATTAATGTGATAGGACACTCAAAGCATTTTAAGGTGACACAGAGCTTTCAAATTCGCGAAAATCGATCAAAATATCGTTTTTTGGATTTTTACATAATAAAATAAGAGAATTCTGTCTGAGCAATTTGGCAAAAAAATTTTGTCAATCGCTGCAAAATTGCCTGAGTTATGCGCATTTTTGTATATGACCACGCCCCTTTGTTTACATTTCGCGACCGCTGGAGCAGCTGTCAAATTTAGTTTTGTTTCCTGCTTACTTGAGCTCTGAATGATTTTATGAACTTTCAAGCAATAAAAAAGAACTTTATCTAATTACTAAACTTTATTTTGAGTTTGTTAGTTGGCAACATAAATTAACTGTAACTTGTAACTGTTCTCAACCGTTTGTTTGTTTACAAGCTATTCTTTCGAGCGCGATTTTGATATTTACTTCTGCTAGTTTTTCGTTATTAGTCAGCTTCGGTAGTTTTTGTTTGTTATTTTGTTTTGTTTTGTTTCGGTTGAATTATTTTGTTACGTTTTTATTCTTCATTACGTTTTGTTATTTCTTTCTGTGCCACGCATAGCATTTGTTCTCGTTGGCACAAACCGAAAGGTCACATGACCAAGCGAAAGAAGACTTTGCTGAACAATTTGAAAAAAAAAAGTGTTACTGATGTAACACATGCTACTTCCGCAAATTCGGAAGAAAATTTTGAAAGCAGTTCATCCAGGGAAAACAGTTCGCCAATTTCAAATCCGGATTATAAACTAATTGATTTGTGTTCTTTGAACAATCTATTGAAAACTATATCATGTACTGTCTGCAAATCTCTTAGTTTAGAAATTTGTTCATCTTCCACGTATGGATATTCTTCAAAATTAGAGTTGCACTGCACTACATGTGGTAATGTTGCTGGCTCGTCTTTTTCCAGTCAACGCTCTGACCCTAGTCGACGCTTCGACATCAATGAGAAAATTGTTCAAGCTTTCGCTGAAATTGGAAGGGGTCATGCTGCTTTAGAGACGTTTTCGATGGTGTTGGGGATGCCAGCTATGGACACAAAGTCTTATAGAAACTGTTTTAATGCTCTTGCGAAACTGAAGTCTCAATTTAAGGTTGATGTACTTCAAGCATCACGAGCAGCAGTGAGGAATACGTACATGGAAACAAATCCACAACTCAACGATGACAGTGTCATGGATATATGTGTGTCCTATGACGGAACGTGGCAGAAGCGTGGTCACACCTCATTGTATGGAATAGGCATTGTTATAGAAATTGTGACAGGCTTGGTAATAGATTTTGAAATACTATCCAAGTACTGTCACGATTGTGTCCTCACAGCCAAAGACCTCGGGCAGGACACTGCAGAGTTCGAGGCATGGTACGATGCCCACAAAGAATATTGTGAGAAAAATTTCAGCGGCACTTCAAACAGCATGGAGGTAAGCGCTGCTTTAATTATTTGGCAGCGTTCCATACAGACCGGCAAGTTTCGGTATACCAGTGTTCTTGCTGATGGCGACACTGCAACTTTCGAGTCAATAAATGCTGCGCAAGTTTATGGTGCTGGTATTAAAATTGAAAAAGAAGAATGCCTGAACCATGTGGCAAAAAGAGTTGGCAAGGGACTTCGTAACAAAGTCCAAGAATGGAGAACAAAAGGTGTTACACTTGGAGGGAAAAAAATAGGGAGTCTGACGGACAACACTATCACCAAGCTTCAAGGGTTTTATCGCAAAGCTGTGAAAGATAATGCCCCTGATGTCGAGCAAATGAAAACAGCTATTTACGCTACACTGTTCCATTGCATGTCGACTGACAAGAAGCCCCAGCACAGCAAATGCCCTCCTGGTGCAGAATCTTGGTGCTTTTTCCAAAGGGCATTAGCTACAGGCACTACTCCAAAGAAGCACTCAAAAATGAAGACTGTTTTGAGACAAGAAATTGTCGAAAAAGTTATGCCAGTGTACCAGAGGCTAGCATCTACAGAACTTCTTCTGCGGTGCACAAAAGGAAAAACGCAAAATGCAAATGAATGTTTGCATAGCTGCATTTGGGCCAAATGTCCAAAGGAGGTTTTTGTGTCTAAGAAACGTTTGGATATGGCTGTCACTTCTGCTGTAAGTGACTTCAATTTAGGATGCGTTAAATCGCTGGAACTTGCCCGTGATATGTACAGTGAAAATTCGAAAGTCATCGCCGAGAAAAAGGACAAAAGACGTGCCTCGCAAAAGAACGCGAGACAATCCACCGAATTTCGGCAAAAACGGATTGCCAAAAAATTCAAAAAGTCTTCTGAAGCTATCAAAAATAGCAAAAGGGAAGGAATAACTTATTGTGCAGGAGGATTTTAACATGATGCATAGCTCTTTTAGACATTTTACTCAAAGTATATTTATTTTGCTGCATGATATTTTCTTTGTATGTGGTAACTTTGTACAATGAACCCTTTGATTGTAAAACATTACGTCTATTTATGAAAACTATGCGAAACTAAAAAAACTGAATTTGTCGCTGATTTTGAAATTTCATTAAAATATTTTGCTATAATGCTCAGTCATGTATTCTGGATTAAAACATTTTTCAATGTTAAAAACAGTCTGGTTGGGTTTAGTTTTTTGATAAATTTCAGCGTCAAATATAATTATTATTTTATTTATTTAATTATTTATTTATTTATTTATTTATTTATTTATTTTTTGAACATTGCTCAAACAGTAAAAATATTAATAACCTTTTTCAATAATTAAGAATAATAAAAATATGTCGTGATCATTTTTTGTAGGGATTAATTAAAGTTTTTGTAGCAAATATCAAATCAATCCTTAGAAAATTAAAATTTTCAAAAATGACATTGATAAATTACAATTTTCTTCTAGAATAGTGTCCAAATCAATGAAAATGTTGTATTGTTATGAACTGAGACTTCTTGAAGTTTATCATTTTATATTTTTTTACAAACATAAACAAAAATTTTTACTTTTAAGTAAGTTTTTTTATATAAAAACTAAAAATTCCCTTTTTCTCAAAAGGTAATATTACGTAAGATAACCCTTGCAGATATTAAAGTGCGCGCCTCAATTTTAACACTATTTTTCTGAAAATTGAATAGTAGCACTATATGAATGGCTGGAAAAGTTTGTCGGGAGCACTTTTTCAGTTAATTTTCATTGTCATTGTTTTTCAAAGACATTTTTGACACTATACGGGGTCTTTTTTTGCAATAAATAGTGTAATATTGTATCTTTTTTGATTTAAAATATTTTAAAGCAAAAAAAATGATAAAATATTCCCAATAAAATGTTAATACAAGCTTAAAAAATAATTTAAAACTGCAATTTAGTGTGCAAATGTAAAATTCTGGCGCGCACTTTGTTTTAAATAATGGGAATTTTTTAAATTTTAAAAATAAAAAAAAATTAATTATTGAAGTATTGAAATTAAATTTTGTGAGTGTGTTTAATAATAGTAGACACACTGTCTGATAAAATTTCAGGAAGTTTCATTGAAAAATAGAAAATTTAGAAATGTTAGCCCCGTGTCGCCTTAAAATTCTTTGCCAAAATACGCTGGCAGCTAGAGCTAGTCGAAAAGTGCAGTTCACTAGTATTCGCTTTAGCGATGCTTCCAATTGGTTTAGTATAACTGTTGTTGGGAAAATTTTTGCTTGCACCGACTTAACATTTTACTTTACTTAGTAAAGTCACAGGTTGGCCAGTTCACTCATCTTCCAAGAAGAAATCATGCTAGTTTTTAAAACGCCGGTACCTTTTATGCACCTTCAAGTTCAACATCGTGGAGTCCAGATATACTTCGGAAGGTGTATAACCAGATGTATAGGTGCACGTTGCTCAGCATATATGAAGTCTCTAAAGGTGTCTCTACCAAGCGTTGACAAAATTTAATGTTACAGCGTTGGTCTGCAAATGACTTAATCGCATGAAATGGCTGAAACGTTACAAACATTTTAGGAAGAAATTACAGAATGCATTTCATGCTATTTTACTTTTACTTCATGCTTTTTCTGTCATTGATTACCGTAGTCCCCGAACGTATGAAACCTACTACGTATAAATAACTCCGAGTGCGACATACTTATAATCCGGAAAAACTGTTCAATGAAATAATTCATATTACAACAATGTAAACCGTATTTAAGGGAAATTTGTGAAAGCAATTGACAAATACTGTTGAGTTTTAAAAGCAATAATTTGTACTGACGGTTTAATGCGTCAACAATTATTTTCATGTACAGAGTGAGGTAGATTCTTCAATTAATTTCATTTCAAATAACAGATGAAATTCGACAGAAGCTGCGTTAAACACTTTTCAGTATTGGGGAAAAAATAAAACTCAAATCATAAGTACTAGGAACACAAGTACACAAATAAGATACGTATCCGTTGACAGCAATTAAAGCCCTATTTTCTGTTATTGCAATTGAATTTTTGAAGAGAGTTTATAATAATGTTAAAATAAAAAAAGATTTTAACAAGGCCACGGTTTAAGATATCTAAAGTTAACAATACCAAAATGATTTCAACATTACGAGGATCGTTCTCAATTTAATTGAAAAATAAATGTTATCAAATACACAGGAAATGATAACAAAGTTTTCTTGCAATGCTGATTACAAATCGCTCATAAAAGTGGAGGTTGCAGTGGGAAATTTCAAATTTGAGGCTTATTTTAAGTAAAGAGAGCTCCTTTGAAAATTGTAAAAGACCTTTAATCTTTTACATCATTCCTGGTGAATTGACATTTTTCATGAGTTTCTAGTGAAAAAAAGCATCGAAACAAGGAATGTTTCGCTTTTATTTTTCTTGGGAACTGTAACCTTAGAGCAGGAATTAAAATAGAGGGAGCAATTTCAATCATTAGCTGAGAAAAAGCTTGAGCAAAGAGTTCAAGTCTCATGACTGAACATCGACGAATGGTTGACACGCTTTGCGTCAAACTTGGGAAAGAAACCTGATTTCTTCCAATGCTTTTCTTTAAAATGTACCCCGTGACTTGGGGTCTATCCTTCAGGAACGAACGTCTTCACTCCCTCCATTTTATCTCTCTCAATGACTGTAATTATATAAAAATGGGTGAGTAAACCTCGGACTAATTCGAGTTTCAACGGAAAATTTGATAACGCATAACGCTTTTGAGTAGAGGTGTCTACGAAGTTTACTCCAGATAAGTGTAATTCACAAAAAATATCCTGAGATTAGTTCCGACAACCCCTTTGGAATGTTGCCACCAAGACAAAAATATTGCTGCAGACGATTGCTGAGGGTGGCAGGTTTTTCACTCGTTTGGAAAGAAATGTTCCTTTTAGCGGAAATGAATGCAATGGGAAAAAAGTAAGACAGGGCGATGTATTTCTGGGCATGTTTATTTGCGTCACAACCGATTATGACACTTTCTTAAGGAGGTAACGAAAAGCTCAAGCAGCAGACATGCCAACATTTGAGCAAACTTTCTTCCATTTTTATTACTGTTGTCACTGATGTCGTTCCCATCGCGGAGAGGTAGACACACCTTCGACAGAATGTTTTACCGGGTGAAGTCGGTGTCAGACGATACTTAGGTGTAACAATTTCGAACTATATGTTTTTTTTTAGCTGAATGCTTCTATGGCCAAAGCAAATTAAACATATTCCACTATATGTTTTTATCTGAATTCTTCTATGGGAAAGCGAGTTAAACGTATTCAACTTTATGTTTTGATCTAAATCCCTCTATGGCAAAGCGAATTGAACATATTCAATATGTTTTTATCTGAATGGTTCAATGGCCAAAGCGAATTAAGCATACTCAACTATATGTTTTTTTTTTTTTTTTTTTTTTTAAATCTTAGAGCTTCTATGGCAATGGAAATTAAAAATCTTAAACTTTTTTACTTTTTTATCTAAATGTTTCCATGGTAAACAAACTGAAAATTTCCAGCTATATGTTTATGCAAATGCTTTTGAAGCAAAGCAAAGTAAACATATTCAGTTATATGATCTTCAACTGAATGTTTCTGGTGAAAACAAATTAAAACCATTCAGTAAAATGTTTGGAGGAAAATAGATTCCGTCACTGTTTTATACCTATGTTGAGTCTTCGCTATAATTTTCTGAGGATTTTGATTTTGTTCTTGAAATTTGCACTTACTCAAAATTTTTTATTAATACGCTACATTCGTTTCTCAATAAGCGCAAGTATTTGTTCTAATTATATTTGTTAAAAATTTTCTAAATCGAATAACTTTCTAAAACTAGTTTTACTGTTTAGAGGTTTTAGAATTGACTTTCTTGCTTTAGTGTGAGTATAAACATATCTATTTACAAAATGATAATTATTTAAGCGAGCTGAAATCTTCACGTAATTAATCAACGTAATGCATGAAACTATTACCTTGATGCGAAGGCAAACACATGATTTCTTGTGAGAAACACTGTTGAAAATTTACAGCCACATTGAAATTTTATATTACTGTGAACGAAAAGGACAACTCTAGTTACAAAACTGACAGGAATCACAAATGTTTTTCAAACTTATCTTTTAAAAAATTTTTAATTACATTTTTTAAAAATTGGTTTACGTTAGAATTTGTTTTTATAAAGTCACTTTCAATCAAAATATAGAGTTACCTATGTGTAATTTATTATGTTTTATTAGTTTTTCTGTCTAATCTAAAATCCTAATTGCATTTGAATTATTACATGGATCTAAATCCATGTAATAATTCAAATGCAATTAGGATTTTTAATAGTAATTCGAAGAATACTTAGTTTTAATAAGAAACGTACTAGAGTTGGATGAAAAAATACTTCTTTGTTTCAAAATAATACTTCGAATCATTAAAGAGTTATATCTTTATTCATTTTAATTGTAACAATTTACAGCTTCTTTCCTTTGCTATCTTATGGAATATTGCTTGGAGATGTTTCACTCTGCATGGAATGAAAAATAACATTTTCTTCATGTATTTGAATGTAAAACACACACAAAAAAAAAAAAACATGGAGCTGTCCCCTTCTTGGATCGAGGTAATCGATTTTCTTTCGTGTCAGTGTAGTGAGAAGAAAGTAACGTACATAAAGCACAATTTTGGGGAGTACAAAGAAATAGAGATTTAGTACGAAAACAAAAATGAAACAACAAATCTATCTCGGCTTTTTTTTTATGCCGTTACATTTTGCTACTTTTAAAATGTGATGGTTGAATAAATTTATATCGGTTTCTATATGTAACCAGATGTTATAGGGAGTGAGATAGTTTCCCAGAATAAAATTAAAGCTTTCGCCTTACAAAAAGTGCTTGATTTAAGACTTAAAACAGCTTAGTTTTTGCTTTGGGGTGAAAATAACTGATTTAGTTTTTTAACGTGCGTATTGGAGATAATTGCAGTCTGTTGTCAAATATCTCTAACTAATAATTGAATTTCTGATATTTCTGAAGTCTTTATATTAGGGCATAATAATTTACATGTAATACTCGTCTATATATCGTCTATGAAGGGCTTTTTGGTTAAAAACTCAGGGCAGTAATTTTTTTATGTGAGGTATTGAAAATTTATTTTTCAAATGTGAATTTACAAACAAAAAAAAAAAATGTTTCTTGACGAACATGTCTTGAAGTTACAACACTTCAAATACTACGACTTCGTGAAATGTACGAACTAAGGAAACATGGTTAAAATGAGGGTTGCGGAGTCGGAGTCGTGGCGTTGGACAGATTTTAGGGTAAAGGAACCGGAGTCGAAGTCTGTCATTTTCCCCCCGACTCCGCAGCCCCGGTTTGAATAGCACAAAATTATTAGTGCCCTCGATGTATTAATAAAAAGTCTTTTACTGCATTAATATTGATCATACAGTTTCAAAAAAGAAAAAAAAACGGGAGTTATATTATACTCGACTGCAAGTTTATTTGACAATGGAGAAATACGCTGAGGCTAGGCGAAGAAAATAGTTCCTATCGCCTTGTCCGATATTCTGATGAAATTACGTTCTTCACTTTAGAAATCGAATTAGTTAGTTAAAAATTAGTTAGACAGGTGGCGATCTCTTCTCATTCGCGAAGTAGGTACGGTAGGTGTAACTAGTAATTGTGTAAAGTTTTGTCTGTTAACTCGGTTTTTCTTCTGCACGTCGTGACGTCATTGTCAACTTAAGTTGCAAGCAAGTATAAAGGTGTTAGGTTATATTTTAAATAAAAATTGAAAAACAGATCTTTTCATCGAATTTTTCTAATTTGAAACTAACCAAATCTCCTTTATCTAAGATAGTGTTTCAAATGTTATTTATGCACTGCGTAAGATTTGTCTATGTATTGCTTGCACATTCACATACACACAAATAGTTCTTTCTAAATTAAATAGAGATTATTCTATTAATAAAACTAGATATTTTTGCTACTGAAAGTCTAAGAAACATCATCACCTAACATACGATTTATTAAGATGTAGAGAACTAGTGAAAATTTTGAAAAGAAAAATTTAAATTTTTAACAGCTCATTTGGTTGAACTATTTCATGACGAAAACAAAGCTATTAAGGAAGCTTTTTCTTTCCTTGCCAGCTTAGAAACACGTTGAGAAGCTATTAGAAACACATCTCTTTCTATTCGTTTCACAACTGGATCCCGCTGCACTGTTTCAGCTTTATCGCTCGCTAAATGTTTTAGCATCAAGCGCAGGTGTTAAAAACGTTGATTAAAAAACGAGCAAATCTTTCGCCTCCGTTGAACAAAGTCGGGCGTTGTCGTTCGTAATGCTCTTATCAAAGAAAAAAAGGCAAAGGAACGCCGACGAAAGACCAAGAAGCGAGTAATTAAAAAAAAAAAATCGGTTCAGTTAAGCTGCTATTTTTATCCATGAATACTTAATGAAACTATGAAAGGTAAAGCCGAATGATGGCTTCCCGGCAATACTTTAAAGATTAAAAGTGTTTTTCATTGAAAATGCATTTCTGTTCTTAGTGTTTCGTAAGATATGGACTGCTATTTATTTTCTTAAGGGTATGAAAAAATGGCCTCGGAATACTTTTTTCACGGATATTTACAACTGTTTAGATTTTACAATTTTAACCATCCATCCGGTTTTCTGAAAACTTGTGGTTGTTATTTTAAAGAAAAGTAACCAGAAATGTTATCCATTATTACATATTCCATATACAGTAAAAACATGCGCAATATGAAATGTAGCATACTTGGTTTAGTCAGGGCTATCCAACCTACGGCCCGCGGGCCAAATCCTGCCCATAAGCAGAGTTTTCCCGGCTCATGGGAAGTTTACAAAACTAAAAACATATTTTTTTATTTGATAATATATTTCTTTTTATCCACTTCAGAAGAATACTGCAAGAAAATTTTAAAAACCACTACTAAGCATGACCGTAGCGAAAGGGGGGCGGGAAGGGGCAACTACTTCACCCTAGAGGAGAGTCTAAACTTTCAATTTCCTCGATAAAGTCTCTAAAGATAGTTTAAAGTTGCATTTTTGGGACTTCAGTTTCAAAAATTTTCTGGAGAATAGTCGCCAAACTTTCCTTTTTCTTCACATTTAATCGAAAATAACTAAACCATCTGAACTGAAATAATGTTGGATTGTTGGCCTGCCTTGCCTCCAAAAAATTTACAATGAAACCCTTGAGCGAAAAAGGTTGGAGACCCAAAACATATAAATATTTCAGTAAACGCGACAGAAACTTTCGTCCTTTATTGACAGATTTAAAACGTATTAATTGTGTTTTTGCATTTTATATTATATATGGGTACTTGAAGTTTTTATAAGTTTTAATAAGTGTTTGTCTTTTTTGTGATGTTCAATATTTTTACACACAGTAAATTTTATAAACAATTTTGACGACAATATCGTCATGACGTCAATCCGAAGTGCAGTGCTGCCGATTTTCGCTTAAAATAAGGGTCTTAAACAGTGTCGGTTAAACCGTTAGCCTAATTTACTCGCTTTTGCATGTAAACTGTTTGCAGTAACGAGCTTCAGCTTTAGCTTCAATTTCTTAAACTCAATGTTTTCGTTTTAGCTATAATTTAAATGTATGTGTGAGTGTTATTCATATTGTTTAGCTATTGTATACACTAGTATCGCTTTTTACCTATTATTCGGATTATCCGCGGTTTTGATTATACGTGTTTACCGTGCCACCCTATTCCGCGGATAATTGGAAGTTTACTGCACATGAAAAATTAATTTTGGAGCATTTTTTCTTTAAATTAAGCTTTCTTTTTAATTTTTGATGTCCACAACTTCTCCTATTCTGACAGCATTTAGTCCCAACTCGACAGAATCAGACGATTTAGAAAGTATCCACTGCAACTGCGTACACAACCAGAAAAAATAAATAAATAAATAAAATAAATTCTACACACAGCCAGAGACATGATTAAAAAAAAAATACTCGAACAATAAAATCGATGTGTATCCCCCCCCCCCCAAAGATGGAAAACTACAACCATCTTCTAATGAAATAAAAGAAGTTTTCGTCGCTCGTTGCTGTTCCCACTTCCCGAAGAAGACTTTCACCTCGTATTAACATCATCGTTAATTTCGGAAGGCGACGTAGACAGACAGCGTGGAGATGTATTTCGGCTGCGTTGGTTTTTTGGGTGGACAGCTTCGAAAGGGAAAAAAAAAAATGTCTTGGGAGCGGCCAAGATTTATTTCAGGCCGGGAGTGTTCGTTCGTATAGGCGCGACTTGATTTTGCATGGTGCATAAAATTCAACATTGATGAATAGTCGTGACTGCGACTGGTGGTTTTACCGGCAGATCAGTGAAAAGTTAGTTTTGGTAAAATTGCTTGTTTTCATTTTTGCGCTCTGAATTGGGTTGTACCATTGATAAGAAATTAAATGGCGGGAGTGGAGACTTTCGTTAGTGAAGCGAAGATCCTCAGTCGCGTGATATATTTTAAAGCGAAATGGAAGAAGTAAGTTTCTTTCTCTAGTTTCACGCAAAATATGTTAACCATTCGTCGTTGTTGAGTCACGTGACTTTGCGTCTTTGCCTCAGCTTTTACTAAGCCAATGATCGGACTTTCTCCATTTACTAATTCCTGCTCTAAGGGTTATATCTGGAACATATTGCCACCTTTATAAAGAACACAGCCACTGCCTTATTTAAACGTATGAAACAGATATGCACGCACCCGAAAGCAGAATATTGCTAAATTTTCGACGTACGTCACAGAACAGACCACTGTGCTGATACACATTTCTGTTCAAATATGGGAGAAAAATATCAGAGGAAAACTGCCGAAGCTACAGCACTTTTTTGAGAATATAAAAGATTAGCCTTGTGTCGTATGTATGAGTGAAAACGCAGCTTTTTAATGCGATTTAGGGTACTTGGAAGAGTGGCAAAAGACAGAACTTATAGCCGCCGAGGATGGAGACAGAGTACAAGTTTTTGCGGTCAAGTATGCGTGTCTTAAATTTTAATTTCTTTCTTTTTTCTTCAGTAAGGGTTAAGTACTGATCAAATAAATATTTCTTTCATACTCACGTATAAAATGGTTTCGATTTAGCGATCGCGATTTTTGAAAAAAGTCCTATTTCTACGTTTTTAATTAAGACTTTTGTTAATTGCTTGCTTTTAATCTGAAATAATATCCATGAAATGTGCTTTTTGATTTTTTGTAGCCTTATAACACAATAGTTGTCAAAAATGAACTAATTTCTAAGTGATAAAAATTCCTCTCCTATGACCAACACTTCCTTTTCTCTTACCAAGTGTCTCATTTTTCAACCAGTTTCTAAAATTCATAAAAAACCGCTTCAAATGGAGGAAATTATGCATTACATACAAAGCACACTAAATCCAAATTCATAAAATAATTTTGTTGCGAAGATAAATTTTTAATGCATGAATTTATCTTGCAGAACAATTTCGGTTGAATGATTTTGTGTTTCAGAACATCACAAAGTATTTTGCTTTGGAGTTCACGCATTGTTTTGTCTCATTCTCACGAAAGTTGGTCAAATTAAACCCGAAATTTTAGAATTTTTTAAACAATTTTA
The DNA here is from genome assembly GCF_026930045.1 of Uloborus diversus. Classification (NCBI taxonomy): domain Eukaryota; kingdom Metazoa; phylum Arthropoda; class Arachnida; order Araneae; family Uloboridae; genus Uloborus; species Uloborus diversus. Next base: position 88,067,145 of record NC_072734.1, on the reverse strand, counting down.
CTAACTATCATCGATTAATCGATTTTTTTTTGATTGATTCGCCGTTCATTTGTGCGCAACAAATAGTTTGTACTAGGGTTTTATTTTTACCAAAATAAAAAGTGCAGTATCTCTATACTTCCCCATGCAATTATTTTACGCATAAATAGCCTGAATTTTGCCTGAAATGTTAAAATTTGCATAAAACTAAAAAGTAGTGCAGGATCTCAGCTCTCGTGAGATTCCATGCAAATTAAGCCCTGGTTTTTACATAATTAATTGACAAATGATAAGAAATGTGTTGACCATTTAAAGGGGTTCCTTACCTTGTATCAATATGTAAAGTATGATAGTGAAGACTTATGTTCAGAAGCTCACATCTTTGTGCCTTGATAAATTGGCCCCTTGTTGTCCTTTCATCAATGCCCGAAGAATGATATTGAGTGAACTTGAATCCCGAAGCTTACATCCTAATGCGTTGACAAGGAGATTTCTGGTTACCACCACGCACGAATAATCAATATGTATTTTGGAATTTGTTCTTCAATAGCATTGTTTTGTTTATTAATGAAATCCGCACAAATTACTTATATCCTGAATATTTATTACTGTCTTTCATCTTTGTGTATGTTTAACAAAAATTCTAATACCTCTCTAACATCTAAAACCTTTTTGGAAGTGACTAAAAAAAGATCAGTAAAGTAGAAAACTTTTTTTTTTTTTTTTTTTTTAGCATACTCCCCCAACAGTAGATTGTATACGTCTAGAAACATTTATAAATTTATCTGGTAAAAGAAAAACTTCTGGAATAAACTACAGCATAATTTTAAAGCAGTATCCAGCGTGATTTTGTATTTCATTGTGTACGGTTTCGTATACTGCATTCTTTTGTTTTGAAGAAATGAATGCCTGTTTAAACACTCAAATCGATTTCGTTTGGACTATCTTTCACATAATAAGGTTAAGCGTAACAGTTAGACGTCAATAGGTGTGAGCTCAAGCCATATATAGGCTTCTCGCGTGTCATTTTGCACGATAGACTGATTGACAGTTTCTTGAGCTCGTTTCAATCGGAGTCGTCAATCCAGGTAACTTTTTTTACTTCCTGCTTACCATAGCTCTGAGTTTCATGAACAAAAGATGGTAATAGAGGCTATTTTCCTCAGCAAAAAATAACTTAGTATGTTTGTTGTGTAGTGTTTATTATAGTGTCACCTGCTACGTACAATTACAGGTTTTTCACGTCGAACAAGTTGTGTAGAGTTATTTACAGTGCCCGTGAATTTTCAAGACAGACAAGTTATAGTGCCCGTGAATTTTTAAGACAGACAAGTTATAGTGCCCGTGAATTTTTAAGACAGACAAGTTATAGTGCCCTTAAACCACACCGCATGACAAATTTCAACGTATTTTTTTTCCTTTAGATGAAATGATGGTATTCTTTATAAACAAAAGGTAACAAAATCAAAATGATCCTTTAAGTACCATTCTTGTAGGAGGCTGACTTCTAGCCTGAGCAGTGCATACTGATTTCTATGCCGGATAGATTATCTTTTCTGCGTCGGACAGCTTGTTTTCAAATTTATTATCGTGAAAGAATGCTTTAATTTGTAGGCCATAAAAACCCTTTTTTACCCTTGTCTCGCTTAATTTTTTGAATTTGTGTCTGAAATGCAAGAAAGTCACTTTTCTTCACTGAGAGCTTTTACAAATATTTTAATTTCACTAGTTTAATGTGCAATAGCGGAAGAGAAAGGTACATTGCGGATTCACAGACAGTCCATGTAATGCATTTTTGGGACAAAAAATGAGGCTTTTTCTTGGAATCTACTGCTTGGGAGCCGCTACAAATTCATCCCAAAAATGTGTGTAATGTGAATTTGTGAGAAAATTTCTAAAAATATGCAAGAAACACGTACTTTCATCTACTTGACATTTTTCATGCTGTTTAATGTTATCTACATATAGATATGTAGTTAAGTATGCTACACTTCTTAAAAAAAACAATTGTTCAAAAATAAAATTATAAAAACCAAGTTAATTTCCCAACACATGTACTATTGGAACAAAAAGTAGCAAAATATGTTATTGACGTGAATTTTTCGACAAACAATAAATAAATCTCTTACCGTTGTTTCATAACATACAAATTCATATAAAGTCCCCGCCTGTAAATTCCCGTCTTTACCTGCATATGATCGGTGGTTGAGCAACGAACGTAATGAACAGAGCTTCGGATTCATTCTGTCTTTCAATAACGACTAGTATTTGATTGGTTTTTGCTCTCCAATGGCCAGAATTTCAATAATCATTTAAGTATAAATTATAATTTATATTAAAATGTATAAATAAATACAAAAGATAACTAAAGTTGACAGTCTACATCATTGCGTTTATAATTTCAAATATTTTTTATCCCTACACAAATGCAAATAAAAATATTATTCTTTACATAAACAAGGGGTTGAAAATTTTTAAACGCTGCAAAGAAACATTTTCTTTTCTAATTTTAGACGCGGCAGTTTCTTTGTGCTTTAATAAAGTCTGCTTACATTTTTTTAAATTAAGAAAGAAAATCTCAAAGGTTTTGATTACTAAGAAACACCTTTAAAAGTTAGGAAGGCTTTCAGAAAATAAAGAGAGCTGCATGGATGCGACAAAAAATGTAATTTAATCAATGATCAAAGAAACTTTACTTCACAAGAGGAAAAATATTGTAATTTATAGAACTTTACTTCACAAAGGAAAAGTATTGTATTTTTAATCAAAGAACTTCTTACTCGTCGTAAATATTGTGTATAGTGTTTCTTAGATTTAAAAATTTGGTTGAGTTTTTAAAATTAAGAAACGCTCTACAAACATTAAATACACTATTTAAAGGACGAAAACTATTATGTAAATTAAAATTAGGCTTTTTTTAATTCGAAGAACTCTTATGAACTAAAATTATAATCAATCATTATGAGCATTGTTGTAACTAAAGAAAATTTGCATAAAAATTTATTCTGTGACTGAAGCACATGTTTCAGTTTCATATTTCAATTCAGTTATAATTTTCTACTCGGAATTTTAGTGAATAAAACAAATTTTCCTAAAACTATTTTGTGGATTTCTTTTATAACTGCTATTATAACTTTCAGTTTAATTTCAGAAAAAGATTTACAGGCGAGAATTGTTTCATACGTTTTTGACCATAAAAACAGATGTTAAGAAAAAAGTGTGAGTCCTAAGGCAAAAATTTTAATTCAGTATAATTATGAACAAATTAACAAAATGTGCTAAAATTTTTAAAACAATGTGTGAAATATTTTTTTTTTTGAAAAAGGATATGAGTATTTAAAATTGACTTTTTGAGAAAATCGCGTTTAAAAGTAAAGTTGTACATTAGCGTGGAGTGGAAAAAAAACGAAGTTGAGAAATATGTAAAGTCTATGTGTGGAAAAGCTGCCTCATAGCACGCCCATTTATCATACGAAATTTCAGCTTAATCAAATAATATCTTTAGCTGTCCATTTGACTTTGAATTTTAAGTAATTGGTCTGTTTTTTCACCAAACTGGTAAAAATGAAATAATGAAATATAATTACCTCTCATTTGAAACTTTGTGTGTTTAAAATGAAACTCTTGATAAATAAATACTTAATATATAGTTAGTTGAATTACCTAAGCGATTGCGAAATTGCTTTCAAACGTGTGTTAAGCGTGCTAATCGCACATGCTCTACCAGAGATTTTCTTATTGCCTTTACCGGTAGCAACTACGTTCTTTGTTCTAGTTGGTTGTCTCTCTCGTTTAAAATAGTTCATTTAGTTTGAATTATTTTAAACCGTTAAAATTATTACTTCAAGTATAAATAAAGACGCTGTTTTCGCATATAAACAACCTGAGAGGAAAAAAGTAAAAAACGTAATTATAAGACAAGGTTTTTCTGTAGCGTCGTAAATGAGATCAGCGTCAATTTTTATAAGTGAAACTGAATTTCAGTCACTTTAAGTCAAATAGTTATTTGCATTGAAATTTATTGTGGGAATCTTGGAATTCTTAAACATAGTTATCGAGTTAAGCCATTTTTTTCCTTTTGAAGCAGTTAAAGGCCCATCTCTCTCGCACGTTTTATATTGTTGAACAGCATTGACAATGGAATGTTTTCCTGGCATGACTACGTTGCTTCATTATACTGTAAATTGTAAAAGTATTCACTTCCAATCCGACCGTGATAATTTAGATTTAATATTATAAAGTCTTAATATTATAAAGTCTCTTAACAACATATTCTGTTGAAACTTTCACTTTTCTGCTGGGCATTTTCTCGAAATCGAACAGTTCTATTTGTTGTCGTTAATCTACTTTTTTAATGAGCAGAATGAAATATTTTCGTTTGAAATTCCATTCCACATTTTGTAGATATACCATTGATCTGTACTAAGTTCATCAGAGGCAACCTCTGCCAAAGATATATCTACTTCTAAAAAGTTTACTACAGCCATATCTTTAAAGGCCTTTTAGTTTTTTCCCAATTTCTAAACCATATCCTTTTGATCCAGTGGTTATTTATATTCAAATGTTAGAGTAAATGGCGTATTGAAATTCATTTGTATGACATTCATTGTGACTCCGATTTTCCTAAGACTCCACTTTCAAAACCTGTATTGACAACTGCTTGCACTTAACTTGTAGTGCGTTACTTAGAAATATCAATAATTTTCTTTCAAAAAGTTAATATGCTTATTTTGCTGTTATGAGAGCTACCAGACATACGAGTTACAAGGACATCATACTTTGATTTAAGTTGTGAGAGTAAAACAACTCGGTCTTTTGTTGTCTTCCTAGCTTTATTTTTTCATTCCTTAATTTGAATCAAAATATTACTCCTTTGACCGTCGAAGACCAGCATATTCTTATGAAAAGTGTTATTCTTCATTTTTCTTTTCAAGTCAATGGGTATTTTTCTTCTTTTCCTTCTGATTTTGCGACTATCGACTTCTTTGGAGAAATCTTTTTTGGCAATTATTCAAATACAAATGTGACGACCAGCAACAGGTTCTGGGCCCAGATTGGCTGCGGTCCTTGGTCAGTTAGTCCCTAATAGGGATGTGTCGTTCATGAACGAACGGGTCAAAAAGAACGAATCCTTAAAATGAACGGATCTGTTCGTTCAATTAAAAAATGAACGATCGTTCTTTTGAACGATGAGCAGTTTGGAACATTGTATTGACGCACTTGTGATAAAATTGCATTTTAAAAAAAAGTGCATTAATTTTCAAATAGTTAACGCTCAATCTGAAATTTTATTTTTGCTTAATGCAGTACAATATGTTCCTTTCAAACCTTTTTACTTTCTGCTCTATTCTTAATTTTCCTTTATTCGTTGCCGCGAGTATACAATCTTCTAATGCATCCATTAGTAATGTTTTTTGTAACTTGTGTGGGCGGCTAACAAAATGTTTGTACATTCCACATCCTGTCCCACGCACCTGCTAAAATTCTTCTCACGTTTTCTGTCGCCAAAATTATTTCTAAAAATATCTTTTATCACTTTTCTAGCGATCCTTTTGTCTTCCATAGCAGCGGTTCCCAACATTTCTCCCCTCACGAACCCCTTCCAAAATCCAAAAGAAGTTGGCGAACCCCTTGTGTAGTAAGTAATGGGTTCAAAACACACACACACAGCAAAATTTGGGAGATTTTTTTTCAGTTAGATGTTGCTCATCAGCTCATTAGAAGAACGAAAACATGATAGCAATATACAGAGGTACAAATGTGGCTACAAACAAAAATGATAGCTATAAAATGAATACAAAAAAGTAAATAAATAAATAAAATAAAAATAATAAACAAATAAATAAATAAATAAACCCAGTGATTTTTCTTTTTGAGCTTCAATAGTTTGAAAAAACTCTTAAATTGATATTTGTGTGACAAAAAAGCAAAGCTCAAAGTTTGGCTCAAATATCCGACTTCTAATCTTACATTAGGTTCTGCATTTAATTTGCTTCTGTTATTACCTCTGTATATACTGAAAATCCTTCTTCACCTAGAAACGCTGTCTCTTCCAGTAAAAACTTATAATGGTTACTAAATTTGTCTTTTGAAAAAGGTCTGTGGACTCGATCTGGCTGATAAGGATATAATGCGACAATAATCGTTTGAAAGCTGAAGAATTTTCTTGTCATTACGCTAAAATTGCGGAATAAAATGCAAATGCGTATACTGAAAAAAAAAAAAAAAGAGAAATATAATTTGAATTCTGGCATTTTAAATTCAAATTATGTTTTTCGCAATCACGAGCTGCGACAGGACCCTACACACTGGGGGCTATTGCTTCTGGAAACAGCTCCTGTCCTCCCAAGTCTGCTCCTCCTCCTGGGCGGTTCCGTGTGTATACGTGTATAAAGTTGAGTGTGTGTCGGCGTAGTATATGTAGGACATGGACGCCACCGTCCAGGAAGAGGGGATTCCAGGGGACAGTGCTCCTAGTGGAGACTCAGGACCAGAGGAGCAGCTCCTGTATGGGCCGGTGGACGGAGGTGCTGTAGAGGCCCCTGGTCCATTGTGAAAAAGGAACCGGACCTCAAGGACGGTCAAATGAAAACAATTAACAATCGTGATTGCTCAAAAAAAAAGCAAAAAGAAAACGAGCTCAATTAGCACTAATTGTAAAACAAAAATTAATTTTTAACAGCAAAGATATTTTTAAGTTCACTTATTACGATCGCACTTAGCGCATTTTCAGCACACCACAAGAGTTAGTGCAATAGCTTTTCTTCACACTCAAATGGTAAAGAAACTAAACAACAAATATTATAGACGCTCGCAGACGCACCAAGAAACGCTTCATTAACTTTATTCGAACTTTCTGATAAAAAACTACTGAGAAACCAAAGCATTCATAATTCTTTCACCTGAATACATTGTATTCAAAAGTGCAATTTTTTCGGCATGGTTTCAATTTCATCATTCTCAATGAAAGCGGAAAATCCACAATTCGTAATAAACAGTAAATATGCTAGAATTTTCCTTGCAGAGAGTATCGAATGAGCGAGAGAACTAAATAAATATTGATCAAAAAATCGCTTGAATTTTAAACTTTATCTCAAACAAGCATGTTAAAATTCCGGCATTACAATATTATTTTCGCGAAACCCCTTTATCCCCCTAACGAACCACATCCATCAACTACCATCTGCTTACATAACCAAAAGTATAGGGACACTTTCAAAAATTCACATTTTTACGGATTTCTCGTGAAATAAAAGACCAACTGCTCTGTAATTTTTTTTCACAAAAAAAGAATACTCTAGCGGTCATTTTTCCAATAAAAATTAAGTCTACTATATTAATTTAGGGGACCAGCAACCCGTTGAGGAAACAAGAAAAGGTTTTTGAACAATTCTCATTGTAAATAGCTGGGAATAAGCTATAAATTTCAGAAATAAGTTAAAAAACTATCAAAAATTTATTTTTATATTTTCGCGAAAGTATATCTTATACCCACGGAGATATAAGCATTTCTTTCAAAAATGCAAATTTTTTTTGAAGGTTTTCGGCTTACATCACGCAACATATTAGAGAAACATAATAAAATTTAAAGTTAAAATATTGAAAATTTAATGAAATATGAACGTTAAAAGTAATCCGAATTTCAATAGTTCTTGGATAGGTGACGAACGGTAAGGGGTCGATCGCAAATTGGCAACACTTTCCTGTTATCGTTGCAGAGTGATTCATGATAAGAACAGATTATTAGCAAACGATCCCTCGCGATTCGTCGTCCAGCCAAGAATTGTTAAAACTCGGCTCATTAGATCGCTGATAACTTTTTACATTTTAAAGATATCAAGGTGGAATTTTTTTTTATGAGTTGTAGGATAAATCTGGGCTTCCGATTATGAAGGTTATAACTTGCTATCTTTCGCGCATGTACCGTGAAAAATTAATTTGCTTCAAACATTTATAGTACATTAAATTTACAATATTTTAACCTCTAATTTTATTATTATGTTTCTCTAACATGCTCTCAAATGTTCTGAAAGTTTAGTAACGTTTGATGGAAAATTCTGCGTGATATAAACCGAAAACCTTCAAAAAAATTTGCATTTTTGAAAGAAATCTTTAGATCTCCGTAGGTATAAGAGATCTTTCACGAAAATATAAAAATAAAATTTTGGATATTTTAAACTTCTTTCTAAAATTTATAGCTTATTGCCAGCTATTTACAATGAGAATTGATCAAAAACATTTTTTTGTTTCCTCAGTTTGTTGCTGATCCCCCAAATGGATTTAATTTTTATTGGAAAATGACAACTGGAGTGTAACCTTTTATGTGAAAAAAATTACAGAGCAATTGGTCTTTTATTTCTCGAGAAATTCGTAAAAATGTGAATTTTTGAAAGTGTCCCAATACTTTTGGTCATGCAAGTGTAGATGGTAGTTGATGGTTCGTGAGGGGGATAAAGGGTTCTTTTTCGCGAAAATAATATTGTAATGGTGGAATTTTAACATGCTTGTTTGAGATAAAGTCTTAAATTCAAGCGATTTTTTGATCAATATTTTTTCAGTTCTCTCGTGCGTTCACTCAATAATTTAATGAACGGATTTATTTAATGAACGGTCTTCTGATGAACGGATCATTAAAAAGAACGACATTGCCCACCTCTAGAACCCTAATGAAGATGAATGGCCCTCTTAAAGCTATCTACCCCCTTACTCATTGCACCCGCTTCCGGTAAACTGTTCCAAGTGCCCAAAACCCCACTAAAGTAATAATTCTTCCTAACTTCCAGATTAGCCTGAGATTCGAATAGCTTAAAACACCTGGTCCGGCTTTCCATGCAAAAATTAAAAACCCGTTAACATCTTTTATATTAATAAATTTAAGCAACTGAATCATGTCCCACCTGACTCTCCTTAGCTCCTGGCTATACTAATTAAGGCTTTTAAGTCCGGCACAATTATCTAAACATAAAAGTCCTCTTACTAGCCAAGAAGCCGTTTTTGAGCCCTTTACAATGAAAAAATACCTTTCTTCGGATAAGGAGACTTCGAAACTGAACATCATATTAATTACTAAAGATGAGATCTTACCAAACTCTTACATTTTTTAAAGCAGCATTGATAAGAGTTAACGCTGATCTATCGGAGTCATCTTTCTATGCTACATTTGGAAATGTAATTCTCATTTACGATGCTAAAGAAAAATCTTGATTTATAATTGTGTTTTTCTACTTTCAAGTTGCTTATGTGTAAAAACAGCGTCTTTATTTACATTTGAAATAATAATTTTAATGGTTTGAAATAATTCAAACTAAATGAACACCTTTAAAAGAGAGAGAGAACCAACTAGAACAAAGAACGCAGTTGATACGAGTGAACGCAGTAAGCAAGTCGCTGGTAGAGCATGTGCGATTAGCCCGCTTAATACACGTTTGAAAGCAATTTCGCAATCGCCTAGGTAATTCAACTTACAGTATATTAAATATTTATTTATCAAGAGTTTCATTTCAAACACACAAAGTTTCAAATGAGAGGTAATTATATTTTATCATTCCATTTTCGCCAGTTTGGTGAAAAATCAGGCTAATTACTTAAAATTTAAAGTCAAATGGGCAGATAAAGATATTATTTGATTTAACTGAAATTTTGTATGATAAATAGGCTTGGTAAGAGGCAACTTTTCCGCATATAGGTTTTACATATTTCGGAATTTCGTTTTTTTCACTCCATCCTATTTTACATACATTTTAATGCAGCTTTGTCATATTAATATTTAAGTTCAGTTATATTTGATCTACATAGAAACATGAACTCTGTCGCTTGAAAGTTCATGATTTGAATATTTTAAATATATAAAAGTGAAAAAACATTTTTCATTTTCTGTTTTAGGGTACCAACAAATCTTAACGTTTGGGAAAGTTTTTAGAATAAAAGAGAGCTACTTCGATATTAATACCATGCGTATACAGGGTCTGTAATAAAAAGTAACGAGGCTCAATTTTTCCTGATATGACTGTACCTATCAAGTGCACAGAAACTGGTCAGGTCGGTTGTGGGGGTTACTGGTGGGATTCACTCCGGTCCGCAGTCGCCTGGGAGTCTTTATTCGGATAGCATCGTCGTTACAGTGGAACTCTGTTGCAAACGTCGGTTCCAGCTTCAAAATGCAGAGGACGTTTGAACAGCGTTACGAGATTAAGTTTTGTGTAGAATTTGTTGAATTGGACGCAGAGGCTTTACAGATGTTAAAGCAAGTGTTCGGAGATAATTGTCTGTTGAAGGCGTATGTGTTTCGGTAGCACACGTGTTTCAAAGATGGTCGGGAGAATGTAGTCCATCAACCAGCAGAACGTACGCAAATGCGGAACGTGAGCGTGTTGTGCTAAATTTGGAGCACCAGTTAAGTGTGAGAACGATTGCAGAGGAAGTTGGACTTGAAAAAATGACAGTTCACAGCATCATCGCTGAAAACGCGAGAAATGCTGGAAACACCTGATTCATTCTCCAAGATTTCCTGGTCAATAATGGTATCTCTACTCTTCCGCAGCCCGCTTACAGCCCCTATTTAGCTCCAGCCGACTTCTTTCTATTTCTAAAGATGAAAACGTCACTAAAAGGGCATTACCATGGAACTCTGGAGGCCGTAAAAGCGCTGGTAAAAGACTTTTAAAGGACATTCGGGAACCAGAATACAAAGCAGTCTTCGAAACTTAGAAGACTCGCTGGGATAAGTGCGTGCTGTGCCAAGGGTCTTATTTCGAGGAATTTTAGGTGTAAGTATTATATCCGCAATACATTCTTAGAACACAGCTCAGTTACATTACTCTTTATACAGATCCTGTACCTTCTGATCTGTATCGAAAAACAGCGTACACCCACTGCTATTTAATGAATTTTATACATTACTTTAGTGATTTTTCATAAAAATATGAACGTAACAATATATCTTTCAGAGATATCCAATATACATAAATGTCATTAAAAAAATGCATCATTTACTTTTCCTTATTCCTCTTGGAGGTAGGACCAATACCATTCAATGCTAAATTTAGACTAGCCCAGCTATATTGGAGGTTACCATCAGGAGATTAAACATTTTAAGTTTAACATTTTAGAAGAAGATGTTTTAAGATTAAACATTTTAAGTATTGCAATTTATAGACGAATATGCCTCTCTCTCTCTGATGAGATATATTACCGAAAAAAGCACCAACATTATCTTAATACTTATTTTCTACATTTTAAATAAGTTACCCAACAACTTCTCTTTTAATTTTCAAAGTATACCATCTTATTCTTAAATTTATCTGCAGCATACCTTCTGCTATTTTTACAACTTAGTTGACTGTAAGCACAGTGGTCAGTACATTCAGCAATAATTCTCCTCTGATTTCCAGCTCTTAATCTACATTGATCACTATTGTTAATTACTGCATTAACTAAGGTCCAAGTAACAGCTCTCTCCAAAAACAGCATTAAATTCATACAATCTTGATGAAAATTAATTCCATTTACCAGATTTACATTTATTTCGAGTAATTTTGTAGTGGAGTGGGATTTTTCCGGTGAAATGACAGCAAGATATTTTATGTCTTGTAAAAAAATAAACTATCCAAAAGAATCACATAATTCTAAAAAGTGCTACATAAGAAACTCTCCTGCAACCAGATAAAAATAACAAATGATTTGAGTTGTTAGAATCCTTCCGCGTAGCTAGCGAATTTGTCGCTAGAGGTAAATCTCTGGTGGAGACAGCACAATTCATCTAATGTAAGTTCAATAAGATGGAAAATTTTCAAACTGCAAAAAGACTTCAACCACATTTGTTTCGGAGTTTTCTTTCTCAATCCCGTTTTCGTCCTTTATTGCTTGTGAGAGTAAAAGTTAAAAAGTTCGTTTGGAACTAAAGTGAGCATTTGTTCTAACATTAACTCTATTTTCGATTTATATTTAGTTGTATGCTGCTACTGAAATTATGATAGTCAACTGAAGTTGCAAATTAAATAATCACTTCATAAAATTATTGTAGTGTTTTTTTTTTTGATAAAAAGTAAATTTCCTAGGAATTTTCAGAACAGCTTGTAAGCTTTAAATATTATTGCATAGAAATTTGCTTTACATGGACATTTACATTTAACTCTCTCTTATTCTTAATTTATTTCAAAGAAACATTGGTTAAATAATAAATGTTGTTTTTTGGAATTATCCCCTAAGACATAAAGTTCAATAGCTTTAACAACTTTATAAAATTTTCTCTTAAACAATGACTTTTTTTAAAAATTATACAAAGGAAAAAAAATTGCATGATAGTAACCTATTCTTTTTTAAAAGTGAAATATCAATTATCACAAATTTATCGAACTCACTAGTTAATAACACAGGGTATTATTTAAGTTCAAAAGCAGTATTAACTGTTAAGCAAAGCTTCTTAAACTGTTATAAAAAAAATATTGTATCATTATTTTTTTAGTTGTACCAAAATTTCATTAACTCTGCCAAATAACTTAAATATTATTGAATCAAATGTTTCTTGAAAGCCTAAACTTCATTGGATCTATCAAATAGTGTTTGAAAAATTACTTTGTTCTTTCAAGTTCGCAAAATAGATTATTGAAATCGTACAATTTTTCATGATCAATATGATTTCTTACATTTTTTTTTGGTTAGTAGTAAGTTTGTCAATTTTGACAGTTCTATCGAATAAATTATTTCAATGTTCTTCAGAAAATGTTTCTGAAAAGATCAACCAAGCTCGTTAACATCAGAATATTAAATCTTCTACGCAATGTTATCTCTTTTCGCCTGACGGATTCTCCGACCTGCACTTTATGTAACTGTGCAGAAGTCATGGACGCTGCTCATCTGGACGATTGCACCACACCAACTAATTTTAATTGTGTTCCTGAGAGTCTGTGGTTTAATGATCCAATGACCAATTGACCCGGCATTTGTGAAATAATAATGTTATCTCTCAAATCTTTCTTCAGAACATGCTAATAGTATTAAGTGTAACAAGTTTTTTCTAAAAAGTACTGATTATTTTTATGGAAAAAAAACTTGAACTCAATTATTTAACACTGGGGTTCTCAAACTAAGTGCCGTAAGAGGAGACGAGGGGTGCTGCGTGGTGGCCATGATATCAATATATGTGTATATAAAGAGAGAGAGTAGGATGCCGCGAGAAAATTCAAATCCTTGAAAGGGTGCCACGAATCGAAAAAGTTTGAAAAGCACTGCAACATACATTCTGTACATTTTTTCATTAAAAGAGTTTCTAAAGTAATAAGAACCGAGCTGGTGTGTGCATCAAATGACTTCCTTTTACTCCAATTTTAATTTCATTTTCCCATTATTGGCAATTTTAATCTGATTCAATAGTTTACTCTCTAAATATCACCACCAGTGGCAAAATTGAAACCAGATTTAAAAAAAAAAGAAAATATCGCCATTTTGTCACCAAGTTGGCGACAAAACTTGGCGACCAAAATACTGGCGATATATCGCCAAGTGTCCGCCAAATTATAACACCACTGGAGTATACATCGAAATTAACAATGATTTCCCCCCAAAAAGGGGCAAAAGACCTCTTTAGAAACACCCGAATGCAACCAAAAGAGGTACACAACTAGACCCCACTAGGAGTCTACGTACCAAATTTCAACTTTCTAGGCCATACCGTTCTTGAAGTATGCGACACACACACGCACATACATACATACGGACGTCACGAGAAAAGTCGTTGTAATTAACTCGGGGAATGTCAAAATGGATATTTCGAGTGTTTATACGTTCTTAGGCACTTATCCGCGTGTGGTCGGGTTGAAAAAAAAAAAAAAAAACCTCAACATTAATTCGGGGGTGAGCAAAATGGAAATGAAGGCCAAATTTTGAGTGAAATTTTTTTCGCGAATACAATACTTGCTATTTTGTAAAAGGAAGTAAAAACGGTGATGAAGTACTTAGTTCACAGTAAAAAAATTTCGTTACAGCTAAATGTATTGATCGAAAGTTTAGTATTTCTCATTCCAATTAATTTTTAAATGATATAAATCACCTGATATAAAATGAACAGTATAGTATTTTGTAAGAGAATAAGCCGAAAGGGAGAAGTTCAAAATCATGTGTACAAATTTAATACAAATCTCAGTTCGACAAAAGGAATTTAAAAAAAAATGAAAACCGAGCAATGCAACAAAAGCAGGCTATATATATATATATATATATATATATATATATATATATATATATATATATATATATATATATATATATATATATATATATATATATATATATATATATATATATATAAAAAGGAAAAACCTTTGCCATTCTAAACATCAATAACAAAAGTAGACACAAAAGTAGACTACAAAAGTAGCTTTGCAATATGGTGCAAAGCCTAATAGTGGGACTAAGTGAAATCGAGAACTATTTACTGTTTTTAGTACTATTTACTCTTTTACTACGTAGTTAAAATAATACCTACCTGGTATTATTTTAAATACGTAGTAGCAGATGTAGTCTGTTCCAGTTAGAAAGAAGTTATCACTCAAAGATCAAAGCATACGATAATACAAACAATTTTCACACAATGACACTCATAATGTAATATTTTGTAGTAATTAAAAAAATATTCTTATTATTATAAAATGAATTTTTTAAAATTAACGTTTGAAACATTAATTGAGACCTATTAATACTCGATGCATTGTCTGCAGTATTTATTTATTCAATATTAAATTAATTTTTATTTTGAATGTTTCGTACAGTCAGTCAAGCGCTTGTAGGGAAAAGTGAAGTAATTTATTTTATTTATTTATTTAATCATGTATTAACTCAGTAACATATTCATTTACCAATAATTTACATTCCTTTATTTATCACTTATTCCTTCATTTGTTCACCATTTTATTCACTGATTTATTAATCCTCAAATATTATTTTATTTAGTATTTATTCGTTTATTGTTTCATTGTCTTATTCATTCACTCATTCTTTTATTTACCCATTCATTTGATTAAACATATTTTAGAAATCAACTAGAAAATATTTCATTGGAAAAATAATTTTATTTTTCACTTTGCCCCATGAAAAAATATTGCTAATTTTCCACTTTTTTAAAAAAAAGATACAAATTTACTTCCAAAAACAAAAAATATCTTAATGGCAAGTTTTATTTCAAAATACAGAGTTCTTTCTTTATGTACTGGAAAACAAATTTCCAATTTGTTCGTTTTGAAAAAGGTAAGTTATCCTATCTAGTTTATTTTGCTTAAATTCTCCTTATTACAGGTGGAATGAAATGCAGTTTGGAGTAAAATAATGAAGAAGCTAGACAGTAATTTCAATATAGCTCTGCGTGAGCTCCGTTAGAAGCATGAAGAATGTCGAGTCTACAAATTCATCTTCAAGTGTTTTTTTAAACAATCGTGGTACGAGTTATGATTGCTACTAGTACCCTATCCATTAAAATGGATATTTAAGAAACAGGAGTTTGATATACCATATCTTTACATACCCTCACAAAAAGAAATCTAGTGGAGTTATGTCGGGCGATCATGGAGGTCCAGTTATTTGTTCCTCACGGGACCTTATTGTTCGGAAAACACTCTTCCCCTCGCCATCTACCTCAGACGATCTATTCAAAAAGCAAACTCTTTTGGTTTTTTTCATTTTTTTACTGAAAGCTGCATTTCATTCCACGTGTTAATATTTTACTTATTAAAGCTTAGAATGCTGCAGTTTGATTTAAACAAAAATGCTTAGAATAATAAAAGGTCTTTCTCGGACAAGGTGTATTTTATTTAAAATGACTTGAAATTCTTTTCTCCTTTTTCAGTTAACGTTGCAGTTCAAATCAAACCATTCTGCTACGGGTTAATTTCAAAATTTTACATTTTACGCCCCAACATTAAACGAGATAGCTATAGAAACTCAAATCCGATTCGCAGTAATGGAATGAAAAGATTTGAAGAACTTTTCTTTCTTATTTTTGAATAAAAGATAAATTGAATGGCAAAAAACCTTCTTGCAGGTAAAAAAAAATTACCCTTCTATTGAGGTATATTTTCGACTGAGCGGCGCCGTTCTTCTAATGCCAAACTTGATGGGTTGGAAAATCTCTGATAGTGTTAAATTCGATGCCATTTCCGACTCTTTGAAAGGGATTTTTTGGAAGGAAGGTTTAAAGATTTCTCTATTTTTTTCAGAAGAAACTAGGTTATAGAAAATGTATAAAAGCCAAAAAAAGTAGTGAATGGAGTAGTATTTGCACCTACATTGACAGCTAGCTTTTTAATGGTAATGTAATGTCACAAATGAACTCGAAATTGAAAATGTAAAGGTGGGAAGTTTTGGTAAATAGCAATTACTATCAAATGATAAGTATTCATTACAAATTTAGTAAAAAACCAAAATATTAACCTCCTCCAACCTAAGACCAACTTTGAATGATACATTTAGTTTTTCTTGTATTAATTGGTTAATACATAGGAGAGTAGTTTTTTTTTAAACTTATCTTTATTTTATTTTTTAGAAAAAAAAGGTCTTAAAGAGTAGTGGGGTCATTATACAAAAAACGTAGGTTTTTGAAATTGGAATTCATAAAAAAAAAATCTTCAATTTTTTTAAAAGTTACTTTATATTGTTCCTTTTAGGCACCTTTTTACTCTCACATAGTTAGTCACATTCTTTATTGGTTATTTTGTAACTTTCTTTTGTAGTTAAAATTTTGGATGTGAACGAAGGGTAACGGATAGTAAATATATATTTTAAATGTTATTTTTAAATTTTTAATTTAAATAAACATTGCATCTTACATGAGGAACACGATTTGAACTGATTAAAATGCACACATCTTTCTTAAAATAGATTTTTAAAGAAAATTGTATGCTGCATTTCTGATTGTACATCCTCCATTACATCTATACTTTAACCGGAGGATACAGAAACCCGGAGGATACAAATACTTATGTTTTGCTATGATCATTGTGTTGATTTAAGGTTAACGCAACATGTTATTTAGAATTTACTTTAAAAAAAGTGATTCAATTTTAACTATAAATTTTTTTTGTACACAAACAATTCTTTCCTTTTTAACTCAAGAACGGAGGATACACAAAGTTAAGGACCTATTTGACTTCAAAAAGAATAAAGCTGAAATTCTTTCTCACTAAGCTCTTTAGCTTCACTATGAAGACCCAGAGTTGAAAAGGGTTAACTTGTGATTCTAAATCTCTGTAATGAGCTGCCAGTACTGCCGTCTATAGGAAATTCTATTAAAACGGAGCTACTCTATTAAACCGCATGCATATCAGTCTCTCTCTCTTTAGAAAATGCTATTTTTATTTGCCTGTAAACAAGCTATGAATAAAAATCTCTCATTCTATCAATGACATATCTTTTTTTTTTTTTTTTAAATTTTCATTTACTAGCGAGAAAATTACCTAATACCATGCAGCATTAGAGCGTGTTATTTACCTCGGTGGCATTTTTCTCTTTAGTTAAAAAAGAAAGAAACAAAAAAATGAGGTATATATACATTTTTTTTTCTACAGAAAATCCGCAAGACTTATATTTAATGTAATGAACGTTTAAACACAGGTTTTCTATACATATACGTAAAACATGCATAAAAAGATGCCATTTAGACGCTTATATAAAAAATTAATATTGTGAACGAGTTTATTATATTTTCAATTGTGCTGTATTTAAATAAAAAGTGCATTAATTGACATTTCTAGGATATTTATTCTATCAAGAAGATATATTTGCCAGTTAAATGTATGAATTACGTAAAGAAAATTTCAGTGATTAATACAAAATTATGTTAAAGTATCTCCTGCATACACTGTTAAAAAGCAAAGATTCGAAATTTAACAGGATTCTGGTGAAGCTTGACCAAGGAGAGATGGCAGATGGCCTGGAAGCGGAAATATCACTCGTATCATCTGTAATAGGTAGAATCAGCCAGAAAGCACCGAGTAGTAAGAGGGACGTTCTCACTGATTCTATCTATTACAAAGTAATAACAAACAACCTGATACTAATGATGTTTTCTCTTTAAGGACAGTTGCTACCTTTCCGTGGTTAAGCTTTAAACTCATGGACCTTCAAGAAGATGCACCATTTTCCTGGTTCAGTAAAAATGATTGCCGCCAACCTTATCTAGTGGTTACACAAGTCTGACTGCGACAGGAAGGTCCGGGTTTGAATCTCGGCTCGAGCACGGACGTTCGTTCTCCCTTCTGTCCTTGTCGTGTCTTTATGTGAATGTGTTGCTGTGTTGTGAAAGGTTGCCTACCCTACAAACGGGTCCTTATGGCATGTGTGTACTTTAGAAGTTGGACTTCACACCAAATTACGGTTCAGTTGGAAAAGTGAAGCAGCGCACCCCAAATTGCCAGCCGAGCTGGCACACGGCAACAGTAAAAATGATTTTAATCAATGAACGTAACCCAGCTTGAACAGAATTCGTAGTTTGTCTCAGAGTGAAAGTGGTGGGCGAACAAGTTAACCTTTTACCTGCGATGTTCCCAAATGGGAACATTTTTTTGTGAATTTTTTTTAATAAACTAATTATTTGTGTAGACTTGTCATATTTTCTGAAATGACACATAACAGTATTAATTTATTTTAGGTGTTCTTAATTTTTAAACCACGTTTAACCTTTATCTTGAAATTAAAGTCAAATTTACTGAATTTCTGAACTTAGAATTTGTCTAAGTTTTTCTGTTTCTGCTTTTAAAGAAAAAGATGAGATAAATATTTTATTGGCGTTATTTAGTGGCCAGAGGACATATATTTTATTTCAACTTAACAAAATATTTCCAATTATTATTTCTTGTGAGTTATTTCCATAAGAACCGACACGTTCCCATTTGGGAACATCGGCGTTTAGAGTATAGTATTTGAGAGGGATTTTCGTCAATCGCGGAATTTGAGTGTGATTCCTCTTTATTTCAAATATTTTGTTGTGGAAGATCTGTTTTGTGTTGAATACGCGTGTTCGGTTCTTTCATTCACGAACATACATTTTTTATCAATCAGCTTGCTCTTCACACCATTATTCTATTGTAAATATGACCTTCACACCCGCCTTCATGCATTCTCTCTAAGTAAATCGCGTTTTCGGGGTTGGAATTCTTGTTTTCTACCCTACTCACTTTTTAAGAATTGTATGTGTTTCACAATTTTAAAATGTATCTCGTGACTGTCGGGTAGATAAAGATATTTTTATGAACTTTTATGCCTTTTATTTTTTTACTTATAAAGCCTTTTATGAACTTTGACCAGTCTCATTTCATCATTTCATTTCATTACTCAGCTCACGTGCGTTCTGTTTCTTTTAGCGAGTCTCATACGTACCAACGATTTTGTTTTTAGACTCAGAATAATGTAGTTTTAATCTATTTAGTGTTTTTGAACTATCATTCTGTATAAACAGCAATCTAGAGATGCCTCGCAAGTTTTTAACGTTAGAAGCTGCGTTAGGTTATTTCCACAGCTTATCCGACAGCGAACTTGATGACGAACACGAGCATGATCTTTGTATTTTGCTACCTGATAAACACGCGAGTCTGAGTGATGAAGAACACATAAACGATGAAGCCTTAAATGAAGTTTATCCTAAAGATGTCTGCGGCCATGTTGACTTGATGCTTAGCGATGAAGATACAGGTTCAAATAGTTCAGATGATCAGCTTCACAATTCAGGATATCAAAAGGGAAACACAACCTCATGCTCGACTCCAAAAGCAAAGAAGCGGAAACAAGAACCCTATCCCAGTTGGAAAAAATATGCTAAGTTTGAAGAAAATCTTCCGGGGAAAAAACTCGAAAAATTGACTGAAAAATTCCCCAAGCTTCAGGCAATGGATCTTCTGCAGGTATTTTTTAAAATACGTCTTCTGGATTATATGCAACATCTAGCTGATATATTAACTCTCAGTGAAGGTGTCAAGCAGACCTGAACCTAAACCACACCTTCCTGTTCTGAATAGAAAAACAGATAACCATTATATTGTCCCCTTCACTCAGAGACGTTTTACGGTTTGTGAGAAGAACGTGCGAAAACGGGCATTGAATGTGAAAAAAGACTCCGTTCATCTTGCTTCCCCCAATACCATGGACAATAAGGAAGAAAAAGTGTCATTCAGAAGAGAAAACTATAATAGTATGTAAAATAAACAAAAATATTCATATTTTTTCACACATTTCGAAGTAATAAAGTTTCAAAATCAATCCTCCCGTTTACTTCATTCCAAACGCCGATGTTCCCAAATGGGAACATCCTGAAAACCCTATTTAGAATTTTGTTTTCGCCAAAACATGTTTAGGTTAGCTATACTAGAGGTAAATTGAGACATTTAGGCAAAAAATTAAAAGTAAAAATTCAAAATTTGAATTACTGCGTTTAAAAGGTTAATTCACATCGCGTGATAAAATTTCGTCTAACACCTTTCAAGGTAAAGAAGAATGCATTTTGTGACTTTTTATTTTATTTAAGTATTCATTTTTTGTGGACAATTTAAATAAAATTACACATTTAATGCTCATACCGTTTATATTTTATTCCAAACCTTTCTGTTTTTACTTTTATCTCCTTCAAAATGAAACGATTAAAAAATTATTTTCGACCTGATAATGTGTTTTTTGCTATCTATTTTCCACGAACTTTGTTGATATTAAATTAATCCGGAGGAGTTCATGAGAGAAATATTTTAATTTTATGTGCTAATATTTTTAGGGATTTACATCAAATCTCAAGGATATGCAAATAAATACAACGTTTTAAATAACAAGTCCTTACCTTGTTTTAGTTTACTGTAAATTAATCGATGGAGTTTAAAGTATTACTTAAATTAATCAAATAATAATTAAAAAATTGTTTGCCGATTTTTACTCAAGTACAAATTCGATAATCCAAATTAAAATAATGTATTTACTCAATGAGATATCATTTGAAAATGATTTTTCACGCATAAAATTTATTACATTTTTTAAAATTGTACAATAAAACAAAGAAAACAGATATTTATGCTAAAATAACATAAAATAAAAAGGTAACCCAGCTAAAACTACAGGCATGAAATTTCAGAAAGACACTAGTGAAATAATAACCGTTTATCTTTTGAAAAAATCCAGTATTGGGGCTAGGAACTAAATATAGCGTCCCAGATAAAATGCGCTCAATCCCCATGTCTGGAATTTTTTTTTTCTTGAAGTACATCTCGATGAAAAAACCTAAAACTTGGTTCAATGTTTCACCATGAAATTTGCTCAACATTCCCCTATGATCGTGGTATTTAAAAGCACTATTGAATCGGTGAAACTTTCCCCAACTTGATAGTCGCAAATAAATATTTGCTGGATTAAACCAATTTCTCGATTAAACATTGAACTTTATTTTTAACAGTGTAAAAGAAATGCAAAAGAACTGGTACTTCAAAACTTATACCGGAGATAGGTAAAATAGATGCACTTCTTACGTTGTTTAAATGTTAAAATAAACGTATATTTCCCGTAACTTGAAAAATGTAACAGGATTTGTCTTGTGTAATGGTTCGGATAGGAATTAGTGTGATGTGAAAAAAAGCATATCTTGTGTTAATATTAGGGATATACAAACTTAAATCTTGTATATTGCCACAAAAGTATGCCGAATCGTATATATATTCTATTAATGGCGAAAATTTTGCAAAACGATGTATCTTTATAGTTATGAAAAAGCATTAACTTTTGTAATGATCCGGAAAACATGAAAAATTGAATCTCTTGTGTTAATATGTGGATGTAGAAACTTAAATATTGAAATTTTGCCGCACAAATATGTTGAATCCGATCTATTTTCGACTTTTGCGAAAATTTGGCAAAACGAAGTATTTTTATAGTTATGGAAGAACATAAAATAGTGTACTATTTTCTTTTTACCGTACTTGATTAATGTGAAAGAGTGTATCTGTATATGTTACCATTTTAGAAGTGTGTGTCGTCCATGTTAAGAAGTGTGTTGATGTGAGAGATACGTAATAAAAGAAACTTTCTTTCTTGAACAATTCGTCTTGTGCTGATAATATATCTTTATACAGATGTGAGAACGCCAGTATTCCTTTCTACGATGGCGTTAGAATTAAGACAAATATATACAAATATACAGAGTGCTCGAAAAGTCTTTGAGACATTTTAAAAATTCATAGAACAGCAACAAATTGTGGTATGAATACGCGGTTTGCGCCATGATACTTCACAGGTTCAAGGATCTTTTATGACGTTGTATAAAAAGAAAAAAAAGAAAACGAAAAATTTGTAATCATAAGTAATCGCTGTATCGTCACAGTAAGAAAAACAAACTTCATATGAGATCATTTTATTAAACAGAAAGCAATACCTTCCATTACCAGAGTTCAATGTGTGCACCGTATGTTGCTCGAACCACATCTAAACGGTTTATCCCGTGTTTGTTGCTGATCCTCTTGGTCTAGACCCCTAGACCAAGTCCAAGAGATCATGCCGCACTAAAACATTAAAAATAATTCTACTCTCATCCGACAGTTGCCCCACAGAGGCACCGATATAGCAAATAATATGGGAGGGAGAGGCAATAGCCGAGCATGAGCAAGTAGAAAAAGCCTGGGTGGAACTTCTTATGTGGCCCCAACTGCCTGGCGGCAGTTTGGACAAGTCCTGAGCTGGTCTTCTGCAAGGACAATCCAGGATACTCTGCAGTGTACCAATCGTGCTCAGGGGGAATCCTTCAAGTTGATTTTATTTTGTCAACGAACCTGGAATGAACCTCTGAGACTCTTAAAATTGATGGTGGAAGAATGGAAAGGTTACTGTCTTCCACTTCGAGTTTGTCAGCGATATCATTGCCAAGGATACCAACATGAGAGAGAATCCACTGTAAGCACACAGAGCCTATCTCATCCATCCCGTGTTTACAAATGTTACACGAACAGAATTGTGGCAATGAAATGTATTCTTTCTGTTTAAAAAAATGATTAACACCTCACATGATGTTTGTTTCCGTACCGTGACTGTACAGCGATTACTTGCAACTAGACTTTTTTCTTTTTCTTTTTTTCCCCTTTGTTTACGATGTCATAAACATTCTTGCGTTTGTGAAGTATCATGGCGCAAACAGTATATTCATACGATAGTTTGTTGCTTTTCCATGAAACTTTAAAATGTGTCAAGGACTTTTTGGACACCCTGTTCATCCATCCACGAGAAATATGCAAATAAAAAAATTCTACTTAGTTATTAGGCATAAGGAAATTGATGTATTTTCGAAATCAAATTACAAAAAGAAAGTCAGCATTCAAGTTAATTTTTGAATGCGTTTTCGTTGGTTTATTTCATTGCAAATACTAAACAACCGTCCTTAAAGAAAATAGGTTCTTTTCTCTTCAAAAAAAGGGTCCTTTTTTGGGCACTTTTCAGCAATTTTACAGCAAAAGAATTCTTTTTGCAAGACAAGTGCGCGTTGTAAAATTTTTACAGCTGATATTGATTTTTTGAAAAAAAGAAGTTTATACTGCGTAAAAAGTTACAATCAGCATTCATCAGGGAACAGAAGGAAATTTATAGAAATAAATTTCACCACTGCGAAGGACATAATTCTGAAACTACCTACCACTCCCTTCCTTTTCAGCGTGAAATCAACTCCGAATTCTTCCCGACAACAGATGAAGATTCTCAAAAGCACTCGGGAATAAAATAAAAAAGAATGAAAATTGGATCTGAAGAAAGGAAAGCAACAAAGAAAAGCGATACAACAAGAAAAAGAAATCTCAAGTAGATTCCTCCGCCCCAGGGGGCGCCATCGGTCCGGCTATTACTATGCGGGACGCGATTGGAGTTGAGATGTAGGTGGGATGTGTCCGGCGATACTTCTGCCATTTTTCTCCTTTTTTCCTCCTCCTCTTCTTCATCCAATTTGTTGCCATCATGATTTAAGGTCCGGGATCTGATCGAACATATTTTATGATTCCGGAGACCTGTTTTATAACTCTGGTGTTATTAACTACAATGAATATCTTAGCCTAAAATTAGTTCGCCATCTTGAAAAATGGCTATTTCTTTAGCATACAACCAAAGAATGATTAGAGTTCATTGAAAGAGGAAACATATTTGAACAAGAACTAAAACTATCAAAGGAAGAAAAACTAGAAATTTTTATTAATAATGATTTTAAAAAAAGCTTTCACTTTGGCGTTATAAGTTGATACTTGTTTATTAGAAAAAAACAAATCCCAACTCCCCTCAATATTGTTTTATAGTTCGTAATCAAAGTCTGCCTTTAATCTTAGTTGACAGCATAATAAAGGAGCTCGTTGATCTTATATCCTGTTAAAAAAAACCAGAACCTATTTAAAGTCAACTAATAAAGACCTCAACCAATTATGTTTATATCAAAGCATTGTATTACACAATAAAAATGCTCAAAATTCGTTCAAAAGTGAATTGAATGAAAAAACTGATTAAAAATGAAATATTTTGAATTTTAATTGCAGAAAATAAACTTAAAAAAAAAGGCGAAAAATCCATCTAAACGTTAATGTTGTTACTTAAATATACTTAAATACACTTTAGCAGGTCTATGAATTTTCAAAATTTTCGCTGTTAATTGTCTGCAAATCAAACTCACTTGCCAGTAGACCATGATGTTATTGCCTAATTTAACGAAAGCCGTTTCACACCCGTTTCCATAGCAATGAGTACGTAATCATTGAAAAATCTAGTCGTTGTCGTTTGAGAAATGAGAATTGGGACAAGCCCGGGCAGTTTTTCCGAAGCATTTAATTTCGGCATATTTCATTTGCATATGAATACTGAGCTTTCGACACGCAATTTATTTTTATGGTCCTCTCTACATATCTCTCTAAATTGATTTAGAGCTTATGTAACAAAATATTTTTCTTTGCAACTGGATGACAAATATGTGCGATTGGGCATAAAAATTAAAATATTAATGGGATCAGAAATTTAAGACGTTTAATTTAAACAAAAATGTTGTACTAAATTTTGGTTATGAATTAATGATCTAATTCAGGACTTATTTATGAAAAGGGAAGTTATCTATTTTTCAAAAATGTTAAGGAGGGGAAAAATGAATCGAGCAAACAGCAAAATAGTTACACCATTTTTTTTTTCTGGGTTCATACGTTCAAAGGAAAGCATACTAGATTGTGTCTCAGAGTAAGAAATTTTCATATTAAAAATTAAGGAGACGTTGCCTTTTAAATTTCGGATACGTGCCATTTTGTGCGAAAACGAGAAAATGGGCCTTTTGAAGAAAACCTGAATGTTGTTAGCTTCAATTTCACCTAAACCCTAACACATCAACACATCATATCCTCAGATCGAAGTATTTTAACCTAAATTAGTGGTAGTAAATTGTCCTTGAGTCTATCGGAAAATTTAAAGTTTTGATCATCAAAACTCCATAAATTCCATTCTTGGGATCAGAAAGGAAGATTTTTACTTTCAGTGAGGTCATGAGTGATCTCTTTCATAAAATGTAGGATGGAGACAATCTTATTACTCCAGGGGTGCCTGCCGGGGGGGGGGGGGGTATGGCGCAGAGATTCCGCTATTGAAATTTTGATGGGGTTTTCTTTCTCATTTAAGGGAGGAGGTTCTTGCTCCCGGGGGAGGGGGAGTTGCACCCTTGCTCTTAGGGGGGGGGGGGAGACACCCACGGGTACTTCAATCTGTGACGAAGCTAAAAGGTAAGAAAAGCAAGAAGTTTACCTCTGAAACACAGATTAGAATATTTTATTCGGAAAATGTATACAAAAAAAAGTGATTTTTTTTTTTTTTTACGATCATGAAACTCTCAATGCTGAACATTTGTTAAAATTAAAAATAGAGTTCAAACTGTTATTTTCTAAAGTGCACTTATTTAGTTTAATTAATTAATTTATTTCTTGCGAACGGGGAAAATAAAATCTGAGGCAAGTTAATTTTACCCAAAAGAAAGAGAAACGATTTTTTTCTTCTTTTTCCCTTGATAAAATGCATTAGTTTTGATGTGCGTTTTAGTTATACTTGTTTTCGGAAACGATTAAATATTTTATTGAAAATATATATATATTTACATAAATATCAAGCTGTATTACTTAAAATACACCGCCAGTTCAGTTATTCCATCCGAGGACTGCAGTTTCGTGCTTTTTAGCACTCATCAGCCCGGAATAGGAATCACATGAGCTGGAGGCGAAAAATCTCTTAAGGGAGCCAAGGGAGCCAAACAAACTGGTAGCTAATGCGTTTATGCTAATTATAGCTAATTATATGTTTGGCTCTCTTGGCTCTCTTAAGAGATTTTTCGCCTCCAGCTCATGTGATTCCTATTCCGGGCTGATGAGTGCCAAAAAGCACGAAACTGCAGTCCTCAGATGGAATAACTGAGCTGGCGCTGTATTTTAAGTATTTCTACCTTATCAATGGCTTTAGGGCGGAAACTTACTATCAGCTGTATTGTTTAAAAAGTGCTACTACTCTATTTATTGGTTTATTTTTTACGTATCTATTTCATCAGATGAGGGACGCAAATTTTGCTTTTAGAAAGCAGCTGAAAATGTTAAAAAGGTACGTTTGATATAATTTAAAGTCTTAGCTAATTAAGAAAATAGATATCAGATGGTATAAAGTTGGTTCTGGTATATATAGGAAAGTAAGCTCGTCTAGTTCTAGACGGAACTCTTTGTTTTTTAAGTCGTAAGATCTTATATAATTAAAAACTGAGTGTATGTATCTGTGTATGTATGTTCAAGTTACTTCTCCCAAACGACAGTGAACTGACCATCGAACCAGGTATCGATGGATTCGTAACCTTCCCGTCTTCATGCTTGGCTATTTAACATAATACCCCAATAATGATTAGCGGAGATTTCAATTAAAAACTATCAATTATGACAGATTTCGACAAAAATCCCTATTTTTCAAAGGCTGTCCTCCAGTCAAATTATTATTTAGAACTTCATCTCAACAATGCTTTTATTAAAATTTGTAGCGTGAAGAAAATCATTAAGATCTGTTACCATTTTTCTCGAACATAAACCAATAAAATTCTGGCTTTTGTTTTATAGGTTTTTCCTGTAGTCGGGAGATTTTAAAATGTTTGCTTTTTGGTTATTTTTCCGCAATCTGCCTCAAAATTTTACCGATTTTTTTTTTGTTCAAGCCTGATTGTTGAACACGCGTCACTTGACATAACTTTTATTTTTGAGGGGGACCGTGCAAAGCCGGGCGACGCAGCTAGTCATTTCAAAAGTTTGAATGAAAAGTATGTATATTGTTTAAAAAAAAACATTTTTACCATACAATTAATACAGCCTATCGTCTTCTGCACAATGGGGTCGCTTCCAAAAATTTTAAAAGTATTTTTTTCTGAAAGTGCATGTTTAAAAACACAGGATTTAACCATTTTTTAAATAATTGGAAAAATTTTAGTATTTTTAACAATTATTTTAAACGGTGCAATTTCATTGTTTACGCTTCTGCACATGTTATCACAAATGATGAAATGACCTACTGATGCCATTATCACAGAGCGCAATATTTAATACGCATCTTTGCTCACGTATAATGGCAGCGATATGGTTGATAGCGAGCGAAGAGCGCAATATTCATCTCGCTACGGAATTATAATAACCTAGAAACGCGGTAGATAGCAAGCGTCAGCATTCAGCGCGCCAGTGGAGATGCGCCAAAGTATATCATTCGTGACGGCATAAAGATCACGCCTTTTTTTCAAAATCGGATATTTAAAAATTAAGTGATGGGAAAATAAAAGTTTTTTTTCGCTCCATCTTATTATTATTATATTTTTTGCTTATTCTACCAATTTTAGTGACTAAAAGTAGTACTTTTGACCGAAGAAAACAACCCCATTGTATAGTTACTTTCGGAAAATCCAGTCTGTTAAGAATAAAGTCTTACGGTTGATTAAAATGAACTGAATTGTGTTAAAACTAATTGTGTGTTGAAACTAATTGGGATAATCTAGTAATTCCATTGCGTTGAACTCGAACGCTATTGTCACTTTGTAGTCCAAATAATAAAAGATTTAGAGCGACAAAACGTGACAGGATTTGAATTTCGGTAATAATCCCACAAGCAATTTTCCTTCTTTCTCACTCTCACTAAACTCGAGTTCATAAAACTACACACGAATGAAAAAGTGGTCTTTCGGCAGATTTTTCACAATTTGGTGTTTCTTGGATCGTGTTCTATAACAGAGTTATTGTTGGCAGTCGTCCAAACATGTTTCATTTTTTACCGCTTTTGCACTCTTAAGAAGTATAAGAATCAGTCCCCACAATTGAAGCCTACGACCAATCCAGAAAAAATGTTTTGTAGCCATGATGAAATATGTACTTGTGTTCAAGAGGGCATAATTCTGTTTGCAGAAAGAAAAACAATTCTAATATCGCTTGACAAAAAAATGAATTTTTCATGTTTTTTATGCTGTCAGATGCAGTGTATTTCGGGAAAACATTCTTTTCTTTCAAAAAAAGAATGATTTTTTTCCGTCTTTTATTTATAGAAGCGTAGGTTTCTGTTTAGAACAAAATATATTTGGACTACTTTTTTTCGCCGTACGCACTGCTTGAAACACATATCCGTTGCCGATATTAATCTTTGATTGAGTACGTATTAGTATTCAACATTTAGCATTCTTTCTTCTGTTTTACAATGAATAAGATAAAATACCAAAAGCTTCTATTGACATTTTTTTTTGTGTGTTATTTTTCTTTTCTTTTTTCTTTTTTTCAAATGTGAACAAAACTATTTTTATCTATACAGCCATCTTAAGAAAGAAAAGTGTACCTCATGCACTAAAGCTTCGGCTTGTGAGGACCTTTTCTAACGTTATGATTTCGCAAACCTTTAAGAATAACGTTTTTAAGTTCAGTAATTGATAAAATTATTTGTCAGAGGTGTCCACATGAGGGGGGAGGGGGGGGGGGTCATGGCACAAACTGCGCCATTGACATTTTTAGGGGGAAATTTAAAGTGCACTTTACATTTTGGAAAGGGCTCTTGTTTTGGATGGGGGGGGGTGTCTTCGCTACAGTCAGGGGGGTGCGCCCTTTCTCTTAAAGAGGGTGGACACCCCTGTATTTATCCTCATTTAGCTAAATCTAGTGTAGAGATTCCAAAAATGTTTTTGCCCGCTACGAAAAAAATAACTGTTCAAGGATAAACAATGATATTTTGGCATATTCCAACACATAATTCGCTTCCTCCCCTTACTACTACGTGGATGGTGCCATTTTGATCAACAGAGCCGATATCATAATTTTTAACCGGGATTTCATTACTGGGAGAGATTTTAACCATGACTACATAAAGCATGTACGATTTTCGATTTAGAAAAGTTTTTCTGCGGGTAAATAAATGTTAAGTTAAAATATCAGTAGATATATTGTGGCCCATTGCCGAAAACTTTGTAACACGTTTGAAGCTCTGTATTAAGGCTAAATGTAACCACTTTGAAAATTTGTAAATATATTAGACGAAATAATGCATTCATATTTATTTTGAAGTTTAGTCGTAATATTTTCATTAGCATTAAAGTTATTATGTATAATATGCGTCCAAGTTATTTCTCTTCACCCTGTATTAGCTTGCTGCATTGAAAACCCTGGCAACTCCAGGCACATACATCAGCTAATAAATATCTATACTTTAACTGTTAGACGTAGTTGGTTACGACTTTTTAATCACTGAAGAACGTTGCTAGAGCAACATGCTCAGCCACTCTAAATCTTTTTTGGCCCATAGACCGGTAAAAAAGTGTAATTTTTTTTAAACAAAATCTAAAAAAGAGGTGTTCAAACAAAAACTACTTATTTTTTGTATTGATTCTTTAAAGCAATACTTTTTTGCGGAGATAAACGCTCTCTTTTTCTCGTTTTCCCGTTAAGTAGTGATATAGTGCGATTTACTTTGTATTTGAGGTCTAGAATTAACAAACATTGAAAATAATCACAGTAATTTTCATTCCTGCACAATCTACAACAATGCGATAATCCTTATTAAGTCTGATCACAAAATTAATTAATCAGTACTGTTTTAACCATTACATTTAAGGGGAAAAAATAAACAGATGTAATTAAAATAAAATGTTTTCATATTAACAGGCATCACGCATTTCTACTATGAGCGAATTAGTAATTCAATATTCAAACCACATCTAAAAAATGTTTACGCTTCTTAATACACTATTAACATTTTTCTTCATACTGCATGGTTTCACAGCAATTACGAAGCCGCGTTACCTCCGTGAAAAATTCTAGCGTAGGATTCACAAATGTGATTAAGTTACTAAGTGGCAATTTTTAACTTGACTGTGGGTTGGGCACCTTGGGTTAATTGGAAGTAAATGGCTGAAGATCAGGAACTCATTGACTTCAGCTTTCCCGTACTCAATTCGATAATTATTTCAAATTGGTCATGATCAATTTGCATGCATAGAATATTCTTTATAATCCTTCTATCATTTTTTGATATTTTATTTATGTAAAAAATATTTGATTAGAAAAAATAACTGAACATATGAGGCATGTGAGAAGCAAAGAGATATAGGTGGATCTAGTTTTGAGTAAAGAGCTTTCATTGAAATTTTTTCTCTAAGTCATTCTGTATACTGCCGTGCTAAGCGCAAAAGTGGTATCTGCAGTCGAGCTCAAAATGAGAAATTGCAATTTAAAGTTTTGCGCCACCTTGTATTTGATGAACACCACCAACCTTTTCAGATTAAAAAAAAAAAAATATTTCCCATTGACAAATGACCATAAAGTATTTAGGTAAAATATGTGACAAATAATCACCTGGTGACCGTAACTGAATTTTGATAAAAAGTGTAGATACGACTTTGGTGCTTAGCATGGCAGTATAGCAGCCCCTATCAGGGCTACTAGTGTCATCTCTTGTCCCAAAGAAGAGGAGAGTTTCTGCTGCTATTTGCACTTGCTCCCTCCTAATTTTTAAGTTTGGCAATTACCCCTCCTTGCTTCTAGATGCTTCAGTTGTAGTTGAATAACATTGCTACAGTATTTTGGGATTGAAATATGTAATAAAATAATAGTTTGAAAAGCTTTTTAAAATAAAAACCTTTTTTGCGAGAATGTAAACTAAAAAGTAAAAATAATCTGTAAATGTAAAGTATTTTCAGCAGCGCAGCGAGAAGATATCCCGCTACTAAGTATAACTTAATATTTTGAATGAACTTGAAATAGGAATAAAATAAAACCAGCTTACGGTGCAAACGGCTTAAATCTAAATGCAGGTTTCTATAAGAAACAGATAACTTTCTAAAGTCTTAAGTTTTCGTACATTAAAAAAAAAAAAACGTAAAGGGAGGAATTTCCTTCGCTAAAATAGACATTACAAGTAGAAAAAATCAGTCTTAAATCTTTAATGTCCATAAATGTTTCTATAATAATTCATTTTTCCAAGACACTAAAACGAGAAAGACTACTCCTATTTCATAGATATTAGCTTAAGAAACTTCATTATTAAATTTGCCAAGTTGAATATTGTTCATTTCAGAGAGAGTATTGCTTCTCTCTCCACACCTCCCAACCCTTTAATTATCACTGAATAATTAACAATCAAATTACTTTGCATTAACTGACATTCAACAACGCGGCTTGAGCTGAAAAGCAAAACTAATGTTCAGCCTACTGTTGTCAAATGCAAATCTAAAAGGACCATACGTCTTGATAGCTGTGGCAAATTGCTAGGCTTTATTCTGAATGTTAGTTGCGTAGTCATCTTTTTAAAATTCGCCGCTGATACCGCAACAAATGGATTCAAATTTCTAGTAGATAACATACAGCCAATGAACTACAACCATCTGCTGTAATAAATGAGCTGCCATTTCAGGATTTGGAAAGTTGTCGCAGACAGCTATTTCTGTCAACGGGTGTTGATACAAGTGGTTTTGGACGATTAGTGAAGCGTTATACAGCTCGGGATTCATTATTCTCATTCGCTTGCTTGAAATGACATTAAATTTTCACGTAATACGTACCAGTTTATACGTCTTGGCTTCGTATAATGGATAATTAAGACTTATTTAAGCATACGCTGAACAGCTAGTGTTCTAGGATTTTAGGTTAGATGTTGCGAATTAAATTGAAAGCTGTAACTGTATTTCTCGAACTTTCCTTTAGAACCGAATTTTAACAGTCATAAATGTGAAAGCAGCATATTAGATACTTATTAATTTATGTTTATGAAATAAATAAAAATTGAAGATGAATAAATATGGTAAGTTAGGCACGAAACAGTTAACATTCACCGACTGGCAAATTAGTGTCTACGAATACTAACATCAGATAAATTTAGTGAGTGCCTTTGAATTAAATGTTTTGTTCGTGGAACGATCTTTTCGTCTCATTTCCATCGGCACTGACAGGAATGTTACTAATCAAAAAAGATACATAATGAGGTAGTTTTCATAAGTCAAAAGAACCACTTTTAGTCATTGAAATTATTGATAGAGTGAGCGCAAAAAAAAGGATAATAATAATAATAATAATAATAAAAACACGGAGCGAGAAGAATTTCTTATTTTTAAAACGTTTAATTTTAATTTTTTTTTTAAATGTCCTATTCTGGAAACAAGACATGGTCTTTATGACGTCACAAGTGGTGTATTTTGGCACGCTATTCCACTGAAGCGCTGAATTATTGTTTACGCTCGCTGTCTACCGCATTTCCACGATATGATAATCAAGAAGCGAATTAAATATTGTGCTCCACACTTGCTATGCACCTTATCGTTACCAGGACATGTGTGTAAAGAAGCAAATTAAATACTGCGCTCTGCGCTAATGGCATCAGGGAATTGCATTCCATCACTTGTGATATGATGTGCAGAAGCGTAAAAAATGAAATTGAATCTGCGCACTGATTAAAATAATTGTTAAAATATTTTACATTTGTCAAATTATTTTAAACATGGTCAAATATAATGTTTTTAAGTATGCTCTTTCAAAAAAAAAAAAACTTTGGAAACAACCCCACTGAAATAACTCACGCAATTGTGTTTACTATTTTTCCAACTGACCAGCATAAAACTGCAATTAGTTATGCTTCAGGTATAATATATTCAGTATATTACTCGTATATCTACGATGCAAAAAAACAGTTCAGAAAATTGGGATCTGTGTCTGCAGATAAAATTCGTTTTCAAGTTACCTTAAAAAGCTTCCTCCAACGCACTTACTCTAAAGAGAAAGTTTAACCCTTCCCTTATAAAAATCTCATTAGGAGCCGTAAAGGATCATTACCCAGCTACTTTCTAAAATTATGCTATTTTATTACCTCTTAGAACATGAAGGACTAAGCCTTTGCTTATATTTTCAGTTTTATTATAAGTATTTTTGTTCGCTAATTCTCTTAATGGCAGGAAAAAGTGGGTTGAAACCTCCTACAAATCGATGATTCGTGTCGATGAAACTCAATCGATTCCAGTGAGCCTAGTTACCAACTTTAGTCATTTACGAAAACAAGAATAAATGTGTTTGACGGTAGACAATCAATAAAGAGTATTTTTCATTCGACGTAAACACTTGTGTTCGTTTTTGTTTTATTGTCGAGTATTTAAGGATTGGTAAACGAGTTTGGTTGATCTATTGGTTAGATAAAGTTTTCCCGTCGCAAGTTACTGAAACTAGTCGTGCCGCAACAAATACATGTTAAAGTAGGGATTTTTAATTTTTTTCCAACCACCGTATACTTTTGTTTGAGAACCATTATCTATTCATACCCCAAACAAAAACAATTTAGTTTTATTTAAATTTGTTATATTAGTACGAGTTAAACATATAATACTGTTATACATTATATAATACTGCTGTATATATATTCTATAATACTGGTTTTATAAATACGTAACTATACTGTTAAAAAGATAATTTAAATTAAAAACACGAAGTTATTTTTTTCTTTAATTTTATAATGGAAGTTTAACTGCAAAGTTTTTATTTTTAAGATACAAACTTAAAAATATCCGAGGAAACAATAAGTGGAAACGCTCGGATTGCCCTTTTTTTTAATACGAAATTTATCATTATTTGACTCCAACTTGGCAAAATACAGCCGAAAATTATACTCCAAATAAGGTAGCTTCTTTAAAAGCACTTCAGGTGTTAAACTCGAAAAACCTATTTCGTGGAAGTAAATTTTTGTGAAATCCTGAAGGTACTTCACAGATCTGCGATACAGAATAAATTCCCGATAAGTTAATGAACAAAACATTAAAGTACTTTTGTTTCAATGTAGTGTCAATCGAAATTACTCACCAAATGCCTTGTCTAATGGTCAGAGAACTCTGACTGAGGAGGGGAGGTCAAGGGCTCGAATCCGAGCTCGATCATGGATGTATTTTCTCTTTCCTATCGTCGTCCTTTCTTTGTGTGAATATATTGTTATGCTGTGAATGATTGCCTACTTTATAAATGAGTACTTGTGGCATGTGTGTACTTTGGAAGTTGGACTTATCACCCAATTACGGTACAATTGGAAAAGTGAAGCAGCGCACCCCAAAATTGGCAGCTTAGAGGGCACTAGATGACGACAAAACCAACGATATTACTCAAACGCTTTTTCACAATGAAATTCCAGCATTATCAATATAATTTTGTACGCTTTTGGGTAGTTAAAAGCGTAGTCCTTACAAATTTTCGTGTACCCCCAATAATTTGCATACCACTGGTTGAGACCAATGTGTTTTAGTTACATATTACTGTAATGAACGTAGATCGTAGTTTATAATTAGCTAAAGAAAAGAAACGAGACTTGCAATTAAAATCTAGTAAGCGATCCCCAAACCCTCCCATAACAAATGCGTACTTTTAAAGTTCTTTAATAGCAGCAATAGATATGTCCATTTTGTTTTTTATAGCTGATCTTTATAAGTTAATAATTATTTTGAAAGCCTAGTAAACCTACATTAGATGAAAATAAAATACTTTAACAAGGAAAACTGCGAAGGCATTTTTACTTCCTTTTACAAAGAAAGGAAGTATTGTATTCGCGAAAAAATTTTCACTCTAAAATCGACCTTAATTTCCATTTTACTCACCCCCAAATGAATATTGAGTTTTTTTTCGACTCGAAAACACGTGGATAAATGCCTAAGAACGTACAGACACGCGAAATATCCATAATGACGATTCCCGAGTTAATTACAACGAATTTTCTCGTTACGTCTATATGTACGTATGTATGTTGCATAACTATAGAACGGTAAGTTCTAAAAAATTGAAATTTGATACGTAGAATTTTAGTGGGGTCTAGTTGTGCACCTTCCCCTTTTGGTTGCATTCGGGTGTTTCTAAAGGGGTCTGTTGCCCCTTTTTGGGGGGAAATCATTGTTAATTTTGATGTAAACTCAAGTGGTGTTATAATTTGGCGAACATTTGATGATATATCGCCAGTCTTTTGGTCGCCAAGGTTTGTCGCCAACTTGGCGACAAATTTGGCGATTTAAAAAAAAAAAATCTGTATCAATTTGGCCACTGTTGGTGATATTTAGAGAGTAAACTATTGAATCACATTAAAATTGCCAGTAATGGGGAAATGACATTAAATTGGAGTAAAAGGAAGTCATATGATGCGTTTTTGTGGAGTATTAATAGGCTGATTCCACGGTCACGTGTGGACGGTTTGGATAAAATTTTCCCTATAGTTTCATATTATACAAATAAGAGCTTAAAGTTAAAAGTTGGGTGACAAAATGGAAATGCGTGACTCATGTTGTTTGTTAGGAAAGAAATTAGAAATATATTTTTGCTTGATTGATTTTTTAAAAATGAAGAGCACCTGTCACGTGTGGGACACACTTTCAGACCTTTGCTTTAGAGTTCTTTATCCCAGCAATATCTTTCGAATCTGTTGATGCAAATGTGTTAAATATGCATTGCTTTCCTACTAATTAATTTTTAGTTTCATAAAGAAACAAATAGTATGCAATTCCAAAGAAAATCTGACATTTCATCCCACACGTGACAGCTCTATACATCGGGTCGAAAGTAATGTTAAAAAAATGTAATAAGCAATGTTTTTCCCCTAAGAACCACATATATACGTGTCATTAATTAGGCAAAAAAAATTTGACTTTTTACACTTTTGAAATTAAATACGCATCTGTCACGTGCGAGACAAAATGACTGCTTGTTCGTGGAATGGCACAATAGCATATTTCTGTTAGAAAATTAAATTGACCAGTCCAAATGAAATTCTAATGTTCATTCTTGTTCTTGAAGCAGTATTCTTTCTTTCAATCGAGATCTAATGCAACTGTATGAGTAAATTCCACTTTATTTAACAGAGAGAAATCCATAAGTTGAAAAAAATGTAACATTTCAATTTATGCATTTTTTACAATATTTTTCTTTTGAAGGGTTAATAGCCTATTTCTATAAGAAAAATTAAATGGGATGTCCAGCAGAAATTCAACGTTTTTTCTTATTCCTGAGGCAGTATTTTTTTAAGTCGATATCCAATGCAACTTTATGCGAAAAATTCCAATATATTTAACAGAGAGAAATCCATAAATTTTGTTTAATAGCTCAGATCCTTTAAAATCAGAGAAATAAAAGAAAGTCACAGACTTACTAAATCATTCGCAGTCACTTCAATTTCTGTAGATTGCGATGGATTACCCTACTTTTCCGATTTTACGATCGGGAGGCTCAACACGTTACAACTGTTTTATATCCCTAAGGGCAATATCAGAAGCAAATTGGATACTTGTCTTCCAATTAAGGTGGTTATATTGGAGCTGATAAGCAGTCCAAAGCCCGGAGGGTAGACTTGATATTATCTCATTTTGGAAGACTGAAATCTTAAACACATCAACCGAGAAATGGAACCGATGCGTCGGGAATTAATTTATGAAAATTGTGTTTCACTTTCTGAGTGACTTAATCAATGCTTTGAAAATTAAATAAAAGTTTGAATGAGTATTTTACTATCAGACAAAATTTTAGTTCAATTGTAGAATATTGTTTTTAATTAAAACATGAAAATTGAGTTTCACTAGCTTTTTGACTTAATGCTTAAAAAATTGAATTGAACAACTAAAGAGTTTGAGTTTGAAATACAAATGTCTTGAAGGCGTTTTATTTTTAAAGAGAATAAAATTAGAATTAAGTTCCCAAAAAAAGAAAGAAAGAAAACTGAAAACAATTTTAAGTAATATGTATTTTACCACGAGAGAAAATTTTAATGCAATAATAGAATTACGTTTCGAAAAAAAAAAATGTTTATGCAGAAAAATTTAAATTCAACTTTTAGTTCAAAAAATTATAAATTTCGTACATTTTGCTGAAAAGACTACACGATTCTTTAAGAGCAAAGCTCAAGCTCCAGTTCATTTCTATGGTAAAAAAATAAATACACATCAAAATAATTAAGTTTAAATATATTACGCTGGGGAAAAATTTGTAACACAATTTCTGATTTTTGAACTGTTTTAGAGTTAAATAGGCAATGCTTATTGCAATACTGCAGTTAGTTTTTCCACTACCACGTCAAGCATTTTTCTCTACAACTTATGAGAATATTTGAGGTGGGCAATGTCTTTCTTTTTAATGATCCGTTTATCAGAGGATCGTTCATTCTTTTGATCCGTTCATTCAACTCGTTCGTTTGAATGGCTTCGTTCATTTAAAAAAGTTGCAGGTGATCTCTTTGCACGACATACTCACATACATGCGACATGTTTCATTAGATCAGTAATACTTTTTGAAGGAAATATAACTAAAATTATCTAAAAGTAAGAAAATATGCCGATGGAAAGTGAATAAAAAAACTTTATTCAGGTTTAAATACATAAAGCAATTATAGTACATTTTGTAAGATATTTCTCAATTGCCGAATGGTAAAGTATGTTTTCCATTCCAAAAATCGCAGGTTCCGTTTCAGCATGTCAAAAAATTAAGTTATTAAATTTTTCCAGCTACAGCACTGTATATATTACTACAGCACTATACACTTTGTCTATTGGTGTATAACCAATAGCCAAAGTACACTGGATAACATAAATTAAGGAAAAATCACAAAAATAGCGATAACACTTTCAAAAATAAGCCACACAGTGTAAAATTTGAGTATGTTGCTGAGTAAGTATTGCTTAATAAAAGTGCAATATGCAAATTAGTGGAGCTGAAATCGGAGTGCGTCATCTGTGAGGAACATAAAAAGTCTATGTTTGAGAGCAAGTCTATAAACTGCACTGTGATACTACCATACCAAATCCGAGATAGCCATTTTTTATTAATGACTTCCAGGCATCATTTGCCTGCAGAACTACGATGGAGAGCCATTGGGAGACTAGAGGCAGAGCAAAGTCAAACAGGAGTAGCCATATGGCTAAATGCGAGTCCTTTTGTGATTCATAGACTTCGGACCCAATTTCAAACGACAGATTCGGCATCCAGGAGGTTCAGCCAAGGACGGCCAATGGCTACGATGAGCGCCGCTGACCGATTTTTGAAGTTATATGCGCGCAGGAATAGAGCCGTTACTCCGACTCATCTCAGATTCTCCCTTGCTGCACTCACCGGAAGGTTGGTGTCAACGTCAACTGTAAGTAGAAGGCTTCACGGAGGTGATCTTTATGCGAGGCGACCAACCATTTGTGTGCCACTCACACCTCGCCATAAAAGGGACCGTTTACAGTGGGCACGACAACATATCCACTGAACGCCTCATCAATGGAGTGCTTTTCACTTTACGGATAAGTCTAGATTTAGTATAGCAAGCAATAGTACGCATTATTTGATATGGAAGTAATCTGGAACCCGTTATCATCCGTCAAACATCCGCAAAAGAGATGGATACGAAAGAGGCAGTGTCTGTGTTTGGGGTGGCATCTCTTTAGGTGGACGCACATACCTCCATGTCTTTCAAAATAAACCGTGAATGCTCAGGTTTATCACGGGACGCGGGAGCGTCCCGCCCTGCCAAGGAAACCAAACATCAGCAGCCAACAGAAGCAAATCCACCGCCAAAGACGAAAGAAAATAAAAGCGACCAAGAACAAGATTACACGACAGAACAAGTTGGGGTAATTTTGGGTTTTTCACCCCTCTGTATCTCAGCCCCATGAAGACCCCTAGAGTTGATTTTTGGTATACTCAATCTCTAGTGGCCCCTGACGCCGTAAACCAAAATACAATCCCCTGGACCATCAGGGGGAGGTATTAAAGTTATAAAATCGCTGTTCAAAAATTTTTCGCTTTCTTTGACAGGGCTACAGCCCAGGCGAAAAAAGGAATCAAGCTGAAATTTCGCACACACATTCCTTGTACCCTACTGATGTACCTTTTGTACCATTTGACCCCCCCTCCCCTTCCCCCTTGTTTTTACCCTCCAAATTGTACCTTCCCGGGGTTCTATGACAGCCCCCCCCCCCGGGAGGCTACGGTAATGATTTTTTGTATACATATTCTAGGGGGCCATTGAGTACATATACAAAAATTCAACCCCCCAGGGACATCATGAACCGGAGTAACTAAAGTTTGAAAATCACTATTTTTCCCTAAATTCTTATGTACTTACTTTAAGCTCATAGGGTTTGTTTATCTCGGGCTGCAATTGCAAGGTTAGAACAGATCTAACAGTTATTCCAAAGTTATCTTAGGGAATGAAATTCAATCAAGACTAAAACATATCCAACAGTTGCAACTAGACGTTAATTCGCGGATATCACAAATTTGCCACAGCGACTGCGCATGCGCGCAGAGTTAGCTCATTGGGTTTTCTGTTTTCAGATTCTATGTTGTTTGTTTATACTTAAGCAGAGAAACAAATTAATGAATGAGATTAGAATGCTGTCCTCCCCCCCCCCCAAAGTTTTGCCGATACGCAATTTCCTTCCCCCTGTTTTTCAGTTTTGATATATTCATAGAGGGAAGAAATTTTAAATGCCGGCGCGAAACTGGAGTTAAACCATTACAATATTTTACGTGACAAATTATATGAAACTGTACGTATATGAATACGGCCCATATAACTTTTTAATTGAAAGCGAAAAATAGCACTTTTTTATTGGTTTGCTTAGTTTCTAAATTAATGGATTTTTCACAAACAACACATAATGAATTGAAAATATATGAAATACGTGTGTGGATATCCGTGCTTTGCAGTAATTTGTTAGCTAAAAAAATTTTTGCAATTAATTTAAGCAAGACTTTTAATGAGCTTAGTCCGCGCGCAACATGCGCATTCGCTATGGCAAATTTGGGATATCCGCGATTTGACATTGAGCAAATTTGTATAGATCTTCTGACACATTCAAATTAAAAATATTTAATGGCTTAGTTTTTTTTTTTTTTGCTTGGTGATAACATACATTTTTTCGTTTTTTAAATGAACTTTTTAACAAAACTAGGTATAAAACAAGATAAAGACTTCTATCAAGAAAAAGAAAAATCACCAAACAATTAAAATTATCCCATAAAACTTAAAATAATCCACGATTTAAGAAAAAATGTAATCAAACAAAAAGTGAAAAGCTAGATTAAAATAGCCCTCAAGCTGTAAAACATTTAAAGAAACCTTCATGAAAATGTTGAATAATCTGTCAAATAAAGAAACTGTAATAGAATTTATTGCCAAGTTGTAAAATACTCGAAAACAATATAATTTAAAGTACAGTATTTTAATATCCAAGAAGTTTTCTTTGCAACAGAGAGGATACAAGGATTGCAATAAAATTTAAACCGCGCAATTCTCGCAAAATGAACATAGAATCTTAATAGTCAGGAAATAACTTGACGTAAAATTAGGCTAGCCATTATTGTTCCTTAAAAACACAAAACAGCGTTGTTTCAATTAAAAAATTTCTGACTTGAAGTTCTCAATTCTGAAAATACAGAAAGTAATAATATCATTACAAAAAGATGTGATATCTCATCAAAAACAACCCCGTTGTAAAAATTTCCCCGCCAAGAAAACCTTTAACTTTTCCGCACAAAAAAGAAAACCTGCATCCTAAACCCAAAAACCCTCATCCATAAAGAGTTATGATATCTAGTTTGCCCGCCAAGCATCTGCCAAACTATCATCCTCCCTCTTCTCCTTTTTCATCACAGCTACTTCCATTAGAACCTCCTCCCACCTTCAACTCCTCAGAAATATGGATAGATCTTTTAAATTGTTTATCTTGTTCGGCGGGAAGCTTTTCGAAGTGAAGTGGTTGCTTGGTGAGTAAAAAGCTTCCCGTCAAACAAGATAAACAATTTAAAAGATATATCCATATTTCTGAGGAGTTGAAGGTGGGAGGAGGTTCTAATGGAAGTAGCTGTGATGAAAAAGGAGAAGAGGGAGGATGATAGTGTGGCAGATGCTTGGCGGGCAAACTAGATATTATAACTTTTTATGGATGAGGGTTTTTGGGTTTAGGATGCAGGTTTTCTTTTTTGTGCGGAAAAGTTAAAGGTTTTCTTGCGGGGAAATTTTTACAACAGGGTTGTTTTTGATGAGATAGAGATGACATCCTTGATGCTTATGTGCGCCCATATGCCGGGGCAATAGGTGATGCTTTCTTGTTACAGGACGATATCGCAAGACCGCATAGAGCTCGCATCGTAGATGATTATCTTCAACAGGCTACAATTCTCCGCATGGAGTGACCAGTTCGATCCTCGGACTTGAATCCTCTAGCTGCTCTCAACCCGCCCCCTCAGACCCTTGCGGGGCTTGATACTGTTCTGCAAGAGCAATGGCTCCCGCTTCCTGTGGAAATAATAGACCGCATAATTGACAACACCACACATCGGTGTATGTGCTGTATGGCTTCTAGAGGGGAACACATTCTATATTTAAAGTACTTTTTCTATAGCAAATTGACACTTGCGATTTGTTCATTTTAGGCATGTGTTAATTTCTATTCTGCCATAAGATAATTCTTTTTATATTGTTTTATATCTTACTATTCGTTGCATATTGTGAGTAAGTTTCATAAAATTCTACATTTAACTTTTTGAGTAATCGTCATTTTGTTTATTTTTTCTAAATTTATGATAACCAGGTATAACGAAAAATGTAATAACAAGCATATGAGTAGCCCAGCCGGAGTACCGAATATATCTTTAGTTAAAAAAAAAAGATTCACCTAAATATTAGGGAACTTCAAAAATATTCTATAGTACCGCGGGATTTCGGGATTATAAGGAGCTAATCCCTTAGGTTCTCGCGGGATTGACTTTATTCTTCTAAACATTTAATTTTATTGTAAAATAGAAAAACGTGCTTTTGAGGAAGGGCTGCTTTTGTTATTTTACTTAGCAATTTTCTCGAATTCCGTAAACAAGCACTACAAATTCAGATCCCAATTTACAATTATCGTTTGGTAGCCAAAAGTGTGCCCTAAAAAAGTCCGACGCACGTGTCTTAACAAAGCATTGCTCGTACGGCATGAGAAAGGAGTTTTGCTCAAAAAATGATGCGCTTCATGAAAACACATGCTGTGGCTCCAGGGACACTTTTTTCTGAGACTAAAAGCTGCAAATAAAAAGATCTCCATTAACTTCGTCACCTTTTGATAGATTTTTCGTTTCTTATGCTTGGTTTTTGCTCAAGAACTGCAGATTTCGGACAAAAACGATGTCTTCTGGATATATGTCTTGCTGTATCCAACTTAACTTGTATTGAGAGTATCCTTGTTGCTTCATTAGTGTTGGTTATTGTATCAGTGCATTTAATTGATTAATGCAAGGGGTGAGTACTTTTCGGTTTCACCAAGTCGCAGTCTCAGTAAAAGTTTTTTGGTAACTTTGCTAATTTTACCTCTCACTTTAAAGAGACAGTCCAAAACTTTAGCAGCTTAATTTAGTACACTGTTACGCGATTAATCCTGTGT
Organism: Uloborus diversus; assembly: GCF_026930045.1. Taxonomy (NCBI): domain Eukaryota; kingdom Metazoa; phylum Arthropoda; class Arachnida; order Araneae; family Uloboridae; genus Uloborus; species Uloborus diversus. Next base: position 88,024,271 of record NC_072734.1, on the reverse strand, counting down.
TTCTTCCAAGTTTATGTCACTTTAAGAGTTGTGCCGAATATATTAATAAGGTAAGGGCTTCAAGGATTTCTTCTTTGGAGGAAAATATTGTGCACTTTTTGTAAGTTAAAGGTTTTGAAAGCATTCCTTAAGCTTACGGAAGTACTGTAATAATTGCATTCAGGCTACTGGTTTGCCAGTGGGTTTTGCAATCAGTAATACACTTTCTCTATTTTTTCGAAAGCGTAATTTTCTGAAATTTAAGTTTTAGTGATGGTTTTTAAAAATGTTTTTAAATTATTCGCATTGTCTGAATTGCTGAGCGTTGGAAAATTGAAAACCCGAATGAGAATAACGACTCATTCTCAGAAAAAATATACTCTATTTTTATTGTGTTAATTGGTAAATTCACACTTCATCGTATGAGACGAAGAATTCTTCTTGCTCTGCTTACAGATATACAAGGAATGTGATTTAAACCAAATGAAGCTTGTGAAAATAGTCATTTTATGAGCGGGAAAAGTTGAAAAACGTTTGAATGGAAAAAAATTTGCGAGATTGGAGATCCCGCGGGATTAATCCCACTATATATCATGTCTGATTCGGGATCGGGATTGGAAACACTAATTGTACTGCACTCTGCAAAATGAAGTTAGAGATTGGCTGAGAGGATGAATGTATTTTTCTTTAAAAATGCGATTATCTCACAAGTGTATCAATACAATGTTTCAAACCGCTCATTGTTCAAAAGAAGGGACGTTCATTTTTTTAAGTGAAAGAACGGATCCGTTCATTTTAAGGATTCTTTCTTTTTGACCCGTTCGTTCATGATCGACACATCTCTAGTGAATATAATCACTTTCTGCGGGAGAGCACATTTTAGCGGAAGCCCTACTGTTTTTCTATTGTTTGACATAAACCTTTTTAAATCGAAATAAAGTGTTTCTTTTTCAATGTATTATTATTTGTAACAAATTTTTATTCTTTTTATTGTCATGGACAAAAGTCCATGACAAGTTTCAGTAATGATTTTATAATAATTTGGTGCTTATTAGTAATGCAAAACAAATTTTTTCTTTTCTTTTTTTTAAATACTGTGCATATGAAGTATGTAGTTGTTGCTATTCTAAAAAAAAAAGTTATATTTTTTGAGAAATCTCCTATACTTTGTGAGTTGGTCATATAGTGAAAAAACATGACGTGATAGATAAAACTGAAAAAATTTGTACTCGTAGGCCATTATTTAGTTAGAAACAAGTCACACATCACAACCGAGTCGCTGTTGTCCAGGGTTATTAAAAAAACCGAAATTAAACTTTTAAATATGAAAATTAAAAAGATTTTAAAGTGTAATATAATAAAATGTAAGAAATATAATTGTGAGAAAACTAAAATTCGAGATTATCAGTGCTTATGAAAAAAGTACTGAAGCTTGAGAAAAATCAATTCAACTTTTTGACATAGAAATTGAAAAGTTTAAGAAGAAAAATGCATTTGAAGCAAAGAAATAAAAATTAAGTTCCAATTTTTCGATAAACTAATGTATTTAGAGTGGGGAAAGGAACTTCGATTAAAAAAAATTACAAAAAAAAAAAAAAAAAAAGGAAGAAAAGGTTTCAAAAGCATGCACCTTTTGTCGAAAATAACCGAAAGAGTATTTTTTCCATAAAATGGAATCTAAAGCACTGTTCAGTGTAATTTGAAAAAGAGAATTGAATGTATTTTCGAGGGAAAATCGATGCTCATAATAGTGTGGATCTTTGAAAAGCGTTGTTACATTAACAGTTTCTAGGGGGGGGGGATATTTGTTTTCTATTTCGGTAGTTAGATTAAAATTGATTATCAGTCCTATACAGTACAATTATTATTTTATCTTTGGAAGTCTTAAATGTTCCACACCCGATTGAATAACTTATCTTGAATTACACAATTTATGAAATGGAAATTAATACATTTTTGAGAGAGAATCAATGTTTTTGATAGCATGAGTCTTTCAAAACGTGTTACATTTGCACATTCCAGCGGTCCAGTTTTTCCATTACATGCTTAGATTAAACGTGGTTATCAGTTTATACCATCAGTACTTTTGATATCATTTTGTTTTGTAATTAAGGAATATTAATCATCCAATTTCGATATTGCAATAGACTTACCTTGAATCATACAATTCATAAAATAAATATTGATTTTGAGTTTGGCTGTTCAATCTTTTGCTACTAGGCTGCTGATACATAAGTCTTTCCATTGTCAAAACAAAATCTCCAATACATAATCTTACTACTTTTCCAGCTTAAAAGAAACTTCAAAACTGTTTGCCAAGAAGAAACTAATGTTGAAAATTGAACAATAAATCTTTGTTAAAAAGATTACTTCCTTTTCCTTTTAGTTCAACAAGTTTCTGTACTTTAAGTGGTTTAAGTCCTTACACCTTAAACAAAGCATTGCTTTGAAATGTCATTTCTTAAGTGTTTTGGATGACCCACATAGGCAGGAAGGCAAATCGCTGACGTGCAAACAAACAGAAAATAGTTATACCTTGTCCAAAACTGAATTATACTCCTCAAATTTTTGAAAGAGTTGAGAAAGTAAATGGCTTGAGCCATTCCATTTCCATGGATGTGCCAGATCTCTAGCGATTGAAGGGTTTTTTGAAAGGTAAAGAAAAATAATATTTTTACATTTCTGTGCGCTACCGCGTTGCTTCACTTATTTTATTAATATTTAATGTTCAGTCGAAATTTGTTGTCTCTTAGAAAATAACGGCACAGCTAGAAATTGCGTTTAACGAATTGATAAAGTTACTTCTCTTAGTAGCTAAGGAGTGCAAGCTATTGTTATTGTATAGTGGCAAACATAACTGTAATCTAAGTAGTCTACAAAAAAAAAAAAATTATGTTAGCACGTGGTGAAGAATACTTAATCTTTGTACAAAATGATGTGCTGAATTCAAATATGTAAAGAGTTTTTTCTCCTTCACCCAAACTTTTATGAAATACAATAGAAGTTTGAAAGAAATGTTTACATTCGCATGCATAATTAATGCTTAAAAAAAAAAAAAAAAACTTGACGATTGTGCATTTTTTTCTGCATTTGGCATCAGGAACATGTCTGCTAAATGTCCAGCATTAATAGGCGAGCATTTGTTCACTTTGACTCTGTAAAAGCGTCAAGTTTTAGAGCCCTAAAACGTGCAAATTCTGGCTTTAAGTAATCAAGCACCAATGTCAGCAATAGTCTACGAAAAGTTTTAAAAAGGCCTATTTAGTATGCAATGCTGGTGGAATTTAAATTGTTTCATTTTAAATGAGACTTTATTTGAGACCAGAAATAATTCTCTTATTATGTGGTGTACTAAATTTTATCTCATAAAATTTTCAAATCTTCACATGTTTCTTTCATTTTAAGTGCTTATCCTGGTGGTATCGAGGGCAACATGTTTCCATTATATGTATTAGTTTAGCTTTCAAACAAATTTTGCAAAAGTTAATACTGAGTCTTACCTAACCTGTGTGATGTTCAAATACGAACATAATAATATTACAGCTAAATAAATCACTTACTTTAGTGTAAAAACATACCAATTCGTTACTACTACTACATTCAAATATAAAAGCACTGAAAATGGCTCAATTCAAGCAGCATGTATCAAGAAAATTGGTGCGGTGAAACCGACTAACCTATCGTCAATTCAGTAACAGCAAACGTTGCTATTTATCACCACTTTGTTTCCTTTTATAACTATTATTTACCAGTGAATAATGTGTTTTTTAACACTAAATGATACAGAAAAACGTGTGAAAAATAAATTACTTAAACCCTATGATTCAACGAAATCTGCGGGTGATGGAAAAATTCTGATCTGAAATTTTAAATCAGCATCAAAAATTACCTTACAAACAATAAATGTTTCATGGGCCAAAACCTTTGTTTACCAGTGTAAGAAAGCAAATTGCATAGCGCGTTAAATGAAAAATTCAAGCGACTTAAAGAAAAGGTTTCTAACGATTTTAGTTGTACTAAAACAACAGAAATAGTTTTTAAAAAAAAGTAAAATATAATTGTAATTTAGTTCTGTCAGAGAGTGTATAATTAGAAAATTTAGTGAATTGAGTTATATAATAAAACACATTCTATTTGATAAATTGTAAAAAGTTTAACTGAAAATACGATTATCTGCAAATTAAAAATTATATACTAAATGATATTAAAATTGCAAGATAATACTATAATGGCAGCAATTTGTTTTGATTTTATGTTTAATGTTTAATGTTTTTCAGAATACCAAAAGTTTTACAAAAAGAAAGTATAAATTCGAATTTGAAGAGAAACAGCAAAAAATTGAAAAGAAAAACTAGAATAGATGAAGCGAAAGTACGGATTTAACCCTACTGCAACTTAGATGAAAGTGACAAGTTAAGTGGATGAAACCCTTCCAACAAAAGTAAACTGAAGATTTACCACGGCCATTTTTTTCTCTCTTAGCATTCAAGTAGCTTCGTTAATTTCCGGCGAGTCTTCATTTTGAACGTGACTTGATGCAGAACTGTTGAACGCAATTTACAAAGGGGAAATTATTTGAAAAGGATGTGCTACTCAAGGAGTTCGATCCTTACTTGTTGAACTTTAAGTGCTACCTGTTAAGTAAACATATTGAATCCTTAAAAAGCAAATGCTCACTGTTACTTTCGAATTCATTTTGTGGACTTCAACGTTTTTCGATTTTTTTTTTTTTTTCAAATCTGGTAGTATTTTTCTTTTATGGGACAATTTTGAACAATCAGGGAATTTGTACCTTATGGTTGTTCATAAGGGGAAAGAAGTCGAATTCTGCGCATTAAAATCATAGAGCTGTAATACCTTAAGAGTAATCACGGCCTGTCTGGCTTTTGAGACATGTGAAATATCAGACATCGATAATTTTCTACAAACAGTATCTAAGTAATGTTTTCTTTAAAATAAATTTAGAAAAAGCACAGAAGTACCCTAACCAATAGGGCAATTCTGCAAACCTTATAGGTCTGAGGAGAAAAGATAGCAAATTGAAATGTAACTGCCTTTATTAACAATTACAACCCAAATTCAGAATAGAATATCAGAACTGTTTCAACAAAACTTGTCCCTGAGTTTGGAAAAATGAACGCATGCAAATTGAAACTCGTTATTCATGAATGGGTAAATCAATTTAAACAACTTTTCAGATATTATTTTAATAACTTAAGGATCATTATCACATTGGAAAATTAGATTTTTTATACGGGTCAAAAAAAAAAAAAAAAAAAAAAAAAGAATCTATTCATTCAGTGTGAATTTTAAAAAGCAGCGAAAATATTCGCACACCTGTTAACCGATAGTTTGTCACAAGTATGGAGCTTGTTGCCTGGATAATTTTACGCTCTTTTAAAAGCCTTTTATTGCTCGAAATGGGTCATCAAGGTGATAAATAGGAAAAAAACAAAGTAACGTATTGTATCACTTCTTAAAGTTGGAAAAAAACTATCCAACTCAATTCAAATGAACGTTCTACTATCTATGATATGTAAGATTTTAAAGGAATATAGAAGGACTGTCCAACTGAAAAGTAGCCGAAGTAAACGAAGTAGAAAAATTGTACACCTGGCAGAGATGAACCCAAATTAAAGTAAATAGTCAAAAATAATCGTTGAAAAATCTTTCTTACGTCAATAAGTGTTGGAAAGAATGTATTGTAATCTTGTCCACGCCAACTACACTTGGATGGTTGCATAAACTGCAGTTTTAATTGCGGATATACGAAGTAAGACTAAAGATAAACATGAAACAGAAACGTGCACGACTCTCCGGGAGCAAAGAGAAGCTCATACAGGGGCCGCAAGGTTAGAAAAGTATTATATTCAGGGATGAATGTTTTTTTAAAATATCTATGAACAAAAAAAGGTGTTCTGGTTTGACGCTTAAAAAGAAAAGCGTATGAGAAATCTTGTGTAAGACGTTCTGTCCAATTTGACACATCCTTTTTGACTTGTGGGTGCATTAGGGCTGCTGGAATTGGGAAACTATATATATCTTACGATAAAACAATGCGTGACTTCCGTTGTTTATCAATAATACTGCATGCTACTTCATCTGAGGCACAGCAGTTACACATTTAGTGACACATTTTATCTTTCAGCGAGATTCTACTCCGTGTCATGTCTCTAAATCGACTCATATATTTTAAACAGAAAAAGGAATTTCGGTATTAAACTGGTCAAGCAACTCTACCAATCTCAATACGATCAAGAATTTGTCGTACAGTCAATTCTAAAGAAAGCGGTTCAAGACCTGGTGCACGTCAAGAAAATTGAGCTCGTTGTCGCATTGAAGAGGGTGTGGAAACCGTCAGAAACGATTAATGTAAACAAGTGGCAGAATCCGTGTGTGAAAGGATTGAAGCATTGAATCCAGCAAAAAACGACGCATTTTAAATTGATATTGTTTCTTTTGAAAGGTTTTTTCCCCCTTTAATTTGAATATTCTAATTGTTTGACTCAATGTCAGCCTTCACCACTATAAACTTTTGGATTATTCTGTCTAAGGTTATTTTTACTTGAATATATTTGAAATGAAATGCACACTTTAAGGTCTAAGAAAGGTGGCACGTTCATTAAAGTACCTAATTTGCACTTATATTTGGTTAGAATAAACTTTTTCCAAAAAGTGAGAAGTATTCTATTATTTTGAGTTTGGGTTGAAAAGGCCATACTTTACTGTTTTTCATACACAGAAAACACATTTTATCATATTACAAGTTGTTAGACTATAGCTCGTATTTACTAATTCTATTCGCTTCATTTGAAAAAGCGCACTAATTTTGAGAGAAAGGGAGCAGTTCTTGTAGAAGCCCGTTTTAGGGGATCAACAAAGTTCAAATATAGTTGTCTGGGTTTATGGCTTATATGAGGTGATAGAGAGAACAGGTTTAATCTATTCACTAAATATTCATAAGTTTTTCACGAAAATGTTGTTGGAGTGATTGTCCAAGGATATGTTTTTCGGTTATTGTTTTTGCTGAAAAGGAAGCCAATCAAAATATAAACTTCATTCGTCAATCCTGGGAGTCGGAGTTGGAGAGAAATGGACCGACTCTGACTCCAACGTCCAGAATTTTAGAAGAAGAAACCGAGATTAGTCCTACTCCATGCCGAATTCGAACCCAAGGCAGAAATACAAACTTGGAGCAAAGACTTCAAAGCCTTAGATATCCTACTCCAACTCTTTCACACCAACATTAGTCGGACACCATGGCTCTTACTCTGCAGTCATGTTGAACCAATAAAAAACGTTCAGCGTGCTGTTGATGCAACGAAAGTTTCAGCACATTTTTGAAGCGGTTAAATATTCACCACGCCGTTAAATCAGTAAAATAACCCGTCATTGAAACAACGAGAAATTTAACACGTTGTTGGTGTAATATAAGGTTCAACTCATAATTGGAGCACAATTAGAGTAATCAAATTGCTGAAAGAATGAAAGGTTTGCGTAATTATGAAACATTCAGAACGTTGCTGGAATTTATGAAACTGAAAAAGAAAATTAAAACATTAATTGGTGCTTAGAAAAGGAAATTCTGCGAAAAATGTTGGTATTAAAACTTGAAGGAAACATTTTTTTTTTTTTTACATTAGAGAACAAAGAAACTGTTCAAACAATCAAAGGCATGAGAAAATTCAATACGTTGTAAGAAAATAAGGAGATTTAGAGCAATGTAACAGGACAGAGCAAAACAACAGGAAAATTCCACTGAGGATTGAGCTCGAAAATGTTTGCCAATTTTGAAACGTTGTAGTAGGTGATTCAGCCAATCAACAGTGTTTCGTTCTTAACTTCTGACACTGGAACTCTTTCGTTCGAGCTCCTATTGAACCAGAATCATGGATTAAGAAGGAAGTCATAAAATTATTGTTGACAAATGACTTGAAAATAATGACCGTTCAACATCAATGATTTCAAAAGATCTCAAACTGCCTTGATGAACAGACGATTCAGTTCTAAAGCGATGTTTAATCTCTGTTCGTTGATCGGACGTTTGGCAGTGGAAGAAAAACAATCCCTAGTATCCTTTATCTGCATGAAAATTTAGTTAAGGAACTTTTGCAAAGCACGACGTGATTTCACAACCCCCTCAAAAAAAAAAAAAAAAAAAAAAGTGAAGAAGCATGTGGTTAATTCCAAACAAAAACAAAACAAAAAAAAGTGCTGCACGTAAAACAGTCGTAAGAAGAAAAAAGCACCAAAAGAGTCTTTGAAAAGCAGGATGGAATCAACAAGGCGCAAGCTCAAAATCTGTATGACTGTAAAGCTTAATCTGTATGAAAAAAAGCAGTTGGTGATCGACAACTAAACTTCTCTTAAACTAATTTTTAGAAGTTTTTGGGCTCTCAGTCTTATATGGAAGCTGATGGAGAGGTTTTTTATGTTTCGGAAACTGCGGTTGAATGTGGTAAATGTGATGAAAAATATCTTGTGTGTTTGTGTGACAGGCGAGTTGAGAGTGGGAAGTATGAGCTCAACTTTCGTCACAAAGTAAGCAATCAGGAAGAAAATTTACATAAAAGTGTCTGAAGAAAAAACTTCTGTAGGTAACAATTAGGAAGCACAATATTTCAATCGTGTTCAGGCTATATCGCGCCCCAATTCATTATGCTAAGGACACAACAGTCCCCAGAAGGCAACGGAATCCCTGATGTGGCAAAACGATTGTATCTTCCGCAGGTTCCTCAGTGTCGCCTATTCGAGTATAATATGTGACAATTATGCAATAGAAAATACTGCTTAAATAAGGACTGCCAGAGCGAGAGCTGCACAGTCGGATTTGTGGAATCGGAGATGTTTTGAAGTAAAGGAGACGGAGTTGGAAGTCAGAAGCTTAAAGTTCCAAGAGTTGGAGCCGCAGTCTTATTTTGTCCGCAACTCTGCCAGGGGCTAACGAGTAAGAGCTGGAATACTACAGTCGAACTGGTTTCGGGGTAAAGGAACCGGAGTCAAAGGTTCTAAACTTACAGGAGTCTGTCATTTCTCCTCCCGAGTCAGCAGCTTTGCCTAGAACTGTCAAACAGGATTTGGAGGGCCTCCTGAAGAAACTGCGTGTTGAGGCTGAAAAGTGCCGTACGCCATGAACTGCGGCTGTATAATGTAATGCAAACCAAATATTGTTCCAGTATTTCAAATCAGTTCTTGTTGTAAGAAGTATAATACATTAAAATTGGGTTGTTTAAAAAATGGTGAACTTTTTGATTTCAATCGTTAACTTAAAGAAAATGGGACTGGTATATCGATTGAAAAGACAGTATCATTGTCTGTTATAACTTAACATGAAAAGCATCATAAAACTGAAACAGGGAATCATTTTGTATAATGAGAAGATCCATGAATAAGTAAAAAAATGCTCTTTTCACTAGAATGACTTATCCCTAGCTTCTGTGGAAAATGAACGAGTTTCCGAGAACTTACTCCTTTTAGAGACAACTCTTGCCTTTCTATAAATATTTCTTCAGGGTATCAGCTGAAGCGCAAGCTGCACTGAATGAACATTCAGATTTCTTTCTTTTTTGTATGACCGATACCAAGGGAAAAAAATCGATTTTTCCCTTTCATATGGAACATGGGCTGACATATCATCTTTAGCTTCTTCGACAACCGCCATCACAAAAACAGAATCGGAAAACTCACTCCATCCGTGAAGAATAAAACTGCGTCTTCGAACTAACGTACTCACAGACAAAAGTTGCCGCACGCATTAACCCAGAAACAGCGCCTTCTCGAATGGCGGAATCGGCTCGACAATGATTGATGAACAAGGCTTCCGGACTCGACAAAAGATTCTTTCTCTCCTGGAGACTCGTTTTCCACTTTCTTTTTGCACTGGGGATGTGTCGGGATGCATTGCCATGTCTAATGGGGCTCGGGATAAATTAATTACTTGTTCGGTGACAGCACTGGGAGGGGGCAACAGCTTAATCGGCGTGAAAGATTGGCTTCTGCATAGAAATCCATTCTGGAGGCTGTGGTATGTGGACATCACACCTGAAGGAATTTCAATGGGCGAAGATAAAGTGTTTCTTTTAAATTTAAACATGGAGTCGATTTCAATTTCTTTTTCTATACCTATCTGTTACAAATGTAATCCCAAATGTTCACTTTTTAATTCCTTGGAATCGATTCGAACAAGTGACTCACACAGACATTCGTGATCTGTTGAACTTTTATTCTTTTAAAAGCTCAATGGCTTCGATTTTTAGCTTAAGCAAAAGCTACTTTAACTTGTTTACCCTTCGATTTTGGTCATTTCTCATCATATTGCAGACTTTTTCCATCAATATTTCTCTTGTGTACCCCTTCATGATTTTTATGTACCTTTAACTAAATACATTGAATTATGAATGGTGGTAGGAAAAGCACATGATAGGACTCAAGATATAGTTTTTTGACGTCTTTTCAAGATTGTTTTCGTAAACTATTTACAGTTAGTTGCATATGAAAGAAAATAAAATGTTAACATGGCATGTTTCAAACAACATAATGTAGTAACATGTTCTCAGAAAATCCATTTATAGTGCTTCTTCCATTTCTGTGAGTTATTTATTCACAGTCAAGAAGCACTACAATCAAGAAGCAAAACACTTTTCTTCATTACAACAGACATAGAAAGAGAGCGGCATTTAGCCCCTCGTTGCTAATCCCAAAGGTCTCACTGATCATAAGAACATTGACAAAATAGTACGAATAGGTTATGGTGAAGCACTTCGCAAGGAAATGTGGTATGATGGACATGCGACGCATCTTCATGAATACACTTAAATATTTGATTTCTGATAGATTGACTTTAAAGAAAGAGCAGTTAAGCTAGAAACACTAAAACGTTTCAAATGCCTCACCGGTTGATATAAGAGGAAATTCTAATCAAGTGTGGTCAGTCTCTGATTTCAGTCTTTGCTGCTATTCTAAACATATCTTCTGGAAAAACACAAACAGAAAAATAGTACGAATAACCTACGGCGAACTACTTTGTCAAGGAATGTGGTACGATGGATATGCGATGCATCTTCAGGTAATATTATTTACTGATAATGTCTCTGAAGAAGGAATTTTTTACTGACGAGCATTAGTCCTTTCAACTGCCTGACCTGTCAACAAGATAGATCAGAGGAATTTAAAACCAAGCTTAGTCAGTCTCTTATTTCTGCCGTTGCTACTATTCTACAGATTTCGTCAGGAAAAAGACCACCGGTAAAATAGGACGAATAGAGTAAAGCGAACTACTTCGCAAGTTAATGTGGTCAAGATCATATTTTTGAAATTTTCCATTTGCTGTCAAAAGGTTCATAATCGATGCAAACTATACCAAAAAACAACAAAAACCGCGTCCACTCATATGTAATCACATTAATTTCTTAAAGCAAGGGGGTAGAGTCGAATGCCCCTTGACCCCCGTAAAAAATGGGCCTGAATGTAACACGATAGATATGCATCTCCAAGAAGATTACCTTAAGTGATATGATGTACTAATAATGTATATGAAGATGAAACACATTTAGTGTCAAGAATTAAAACTTTCAAATTCCTTACCTGCTGATAAACAACCAAAGAAATTTAAAACATAGCTTGGCCAGTCTCTGATTTCTGTCTTTGCCGCTGTTTAAATTTCAAAGATCTCGTCGAGCAAAAGATCAACTGAAAAATATATTTCGAATAGGTTATGGCGAACTACTTCGCAAGAAAATCACAAGAGGATAATCTATATGCAAACGATCTTCATGAAGATACCGAAGATATGATTTACAGATAATGTCTCTAAAGATAGAGGATTTTAGTGCCGAACATTAAACTTTCAATTTTTTGACCTGCTGATAAACAATCAGAAGATTTTAAAACTAAGATTAGTCTACCTCTGCAACTGCTCAAGGATTCCGTAGAGAAAAAGATATCGGCAAAATACAGCACGAATAGAATACGCGAACTACTTCACAAGGCAATCACACGGGGACGACCTATGTGCGACGCACCTTCATGAAGATACCCCTTGTTGAATCTCCCTTTTAGTTTCTTTTGGCGAGAAAATATCTCGCCAGTTTTTACAGCAAACCTAAGTTTAAGTTTAAATTGAAAGATTGCTTTAGGTTTTTGTGAATTCGATTAATGTGTATTTTGAAGGGAGCAGCTGGCCCTTGAAATACCAGCATGAACCATTCCTATGGTTTTAATTTTATTTTGTTTACGTTAATAAAAGTTAGTTTTGTTTTAGTTGATGGTTGTAAGGTGGTTACTTGTGTAACATTTTGACCAAATGAACAGATTTACGAACAATTAATAAAACCTCCAAAATTGAACTGCTGAGTTCTTTCACCCCTAGACATGATTTACTGATAATGTCTCTGAAGATGGAGCATTTACGTGACAATAATTAAGCCTTTCAAACTTTACAGTACATTCGTATTCAAGAGGCTGCATTTTTTATATATATTTAACGGATAATTATGATCTAATTTTGTGTCAATTAATCTAAAATAACTTAGTTAATGATTTAAGCAAAACGAATGTGTTATCTAGCTCCACAAAACTTTCGGAATGATTTATTAAAACTAAGAAAAGGGGAGTTAGAAAATTTCCTGATTTGTGAAACAACGCAGTTAAATGTCTGGTAGCTGTTTAGGTTTTGATGTAATTGTTCTTGACTGTTAAGAAACATGGAGAAGGCAAATTAAGTAAAACTCTTAGAATCAGCAATTTCCAGTTAAATATTGTGTGTTATACAACAAATGAAGAAAATAGATTACGAAAATTCCTCCACTAAGAAACTGCACTTTGATGCAGTTATTAAAACGGAAAAAATTACAGTTAAGAGCTGTGACTTAAAGACTATTAAGCCATATAATAAGCGTCTGCGGTATGAAAAACATTTACTACGTGCTTTATACTTCATTTTTTTGTAATGCCACTGGAAGGAAGCAATTAATCAAGCAAAGCAAACTGTTAAGATCTTTTAGAACAAAGTGTGCATCTCATGTTCTGGTATTTCAGACTGTGAGAGCGGAATTTTAATCAGCTGAACGTACTTCTTGATGAGTGTAGGCCATCTCCGTAATTTCGATCCAACCTCTTTCTCACCATCTTTGACCACGAAGATTACATACATTGAAAGTGGGGCTTGGGAGTCAGAGGGAAAATAACGGACTCTAACGGAGGGAGTTTTTGAGTCTTCGATTTCAACACTTTTACCACAAAATTGGTCCAACTCTGACATGAAAAAGCAGTCCCCAGAGAAAGTCCAAAAACATTCGACGCCGGAGCGCACCGAGAGGATGATTAATTCCTCCCCCTCCCGTTCCCTCTGTTTTAGGCCGTATTGCCAATCTTAGTATGAAAGCATGCACTATATCACCAAAAGTATTGGGATGCTTTCAAAAACTCATATTTTTTTTGGATTTCTCGAGAAATAAGAGACTAAATGTTCTGTAGCTTTTGTCACATAAAGGGAATGCTCTACCTGTTATTGTCCAATAAAAGTTGAATCACCCATGCAATTAGCGGATACAGACCAAATTAAAAATAAAAAGTTTTTTGATTATCCCTCATACTAAATATCTCGGAATAAACTGTAAGTTTCACAAATTAGTTCCCTGACTATGCACAAATATTTTACATAATTTCGAGAAAGTATCACTGATATTCACCAAGGTATAAGCATTCTTTCAAAACTACGAATTTATTTGAAGGTTTTTGGCCCATAACACGCAAAATTTTCCATCAAACCTTCACACGCTTTCAGATAACTTGACAGCATACAGGAGAAGTATAATACAAAACTTGAAATTAAAATATTGGAAATTTGATGAAATATGAACGTTTAAAAGAAATGAATTTTTAACTGTGCATGCGCGAAAGATCGCAATTCACGACTTTCATAATCTAAAACCCAAGTACCTCCCCAAACTCATAATAATTCCAGTTCAATATCTTAAAAAAATAGAAAGATATCATCGAACTAATGAACAGAATTTCAATAGTTCTTGGATAGCGATGAATCGTGAGGAGACGTTCGCAAATTTGCAACATTTACCTGCAATCATTCAGTGTTATTCATGATAAAAACATATCATTTGCAAAACATCCCTCACAATTTGTCGCCTATCCAAGAGTTATACAAATTCGGCTCCTACATTAGAAAAATGGTAAGTTGGCTCTATTGGTCGATCTACATGGCCTTATTTGGCGCACCCACTTTTGAGGGGTGTTCACCTTTGAAGATTCTACTGTGTCATTTTGCTCTCTCATTTTTTTTCAGATAGCAGAGCGTGCATGAGCTACAGAAAAATATCTCTAAATTAAAAAAATGTCGAGTACATCTTTTTCGGACCAAAATACACCGAAAACTTCTCTAAAACCAAAAATGGCGGTCAAACAAGAGGACATGAAAACACAGTAGTCCCGGATGTTAAAAAGACAATGAATTCTTGCTTTCTGCACATGCACTACGAATGACAATGAGATCTCCTTATTGTACTGTGTGTTGAGTAATGTAAAATTGCCTCTCATTTTTTCAAAAGCTGGTCTAAAAAGCATTAAATGTAGTCATTGATTATATGAATACAAGAGCTGCTGACAGGTACACGAGCCGTAATTTAGAATTTAGTTTGCTGCTCTGAATTTACAGGTTTGTGGCTGCCACTTAATGATTGTCGGTTAGGTATTTTATATTTTCTCGCATCATTAAAATTCGACGTACATTTTTTTTATTTTTATTTTTTTAGGATAGTGACTGAATGCTTATGAAATGCCTATACTTCTTCACTGCATCAGTAGTATTTCAAGTAAAATATAATTCTCGTCTAGCAAAGAAAATTTTAATTGACCTGTAATTAACCTCCTAGGAGGTTACCATGTACAGGGGAGTAGAAAACTCACTATCGAAAAATATTTTGAACTAGTCATTATTACACGATATGTATACAAAAAACAAAATGATAACTAAAATGTATTTGTCACATCGAAAAAATCTGTCCCCATTGGCGAGAAAATCATTTAATTTCTCACCCCTAGGTATAAAGACATCCTGAAACAAGAAATGACCACAAAACTCTTGGAGACAACTCATAACAAACGGTAAATGGAAATATAAGGAACTGGTTAAATAAAGCAGAAAAATTAATTTTGACTGCAAATGCACATACTGCAAAAAAGTAGGTTCAATAAAAAATACATTGAAAAAGTTCACTTAATTAACCCCTTTAGACCTGGTGTCCGGTATACCGGACATACACTTTAAACAGCTGCTAATCATTTAATTATTGATTTAATTAGTTGATATTTTTTTGTAGTCGACTCTTTACATTCTACTTATTATAATCTGCGAAGTAATTTTTCGTTTTGGGATTGACAACATTGACATATAAGGATTGAGAGATAGAGAGTGGCTCATTTTTCCAACCATGGGTTTTCATCTGAAAAACGAGGTTTTTTCCTGATTTTTAAAAAAAATATATAATCTTTAATTAACCGTTTTAAACGCTTATATTATGTAGCTTATATTATTTTGTAGAACATTTTATAATGAAGTTTGTTCGGTATTTTATCGTTTTTGTATATGAAATATTGATTTCAAAAATATAAGTCCGGAATATTGGACCGCGTCATAACTCTTAATTTTTCTCCTACAAACTCAAAATTTTGTCTATAAGATAGTTTTTACCATAGTACACTGTGTACCAAATATCAACATTTTTGGTCCAATATTTCATCGACTGAAGGGGTTAAAATTAGGATACAGTTTAATACTGCTATTAAAAAAGATAAAAGTTGTCGTGATAAAAGCAGGATATAAAATGAAACGTTCTTTTAAAGGACCGAAATAAACTAATTACTAAAGTTTAACTATTACTCATTACTAATTTTAAACAAATTACCTTTCAACGTATCTGAAAATTAGAATGTTTTATGGGAGCAACTGAGAAACTTTACTTACTAGTAACAACTATTAAGTAAGAATGATAATTGCTAAAAGTACGGAGACGAAACATCAGTAACATAAATTATTATAGAAATAAATAGTAAACAATACAAAAGCAGAATTTAAGAAACGTTTTAAAGACGAATATGAATGTAGTTTTAGTTTCATCTGTAAAAGATTTGCTCTGAAGTTAAATTTAAATAAAAGTAATTTTTAGATTGAACTACTTTTTCGATACCCCATTTTTACGATCAATACTAGCATAGTATCGTTTCTATCGAGACCGATAAATACTGGTATCAGTATCGAATCAAAAGTATCGACTACCTACTGTCATTGACAGTTACGAAGCGTTCTTAGTTCTGCATTTTTTTAATTATATTTTTTGCTAAATTCGGTCATGGTGTTTAACATGTTAAGGAGCATACCTTCCCTTGTAATTCGGGTCTAAAAAATAAAAACACGAAAACGATTTTCTGTCATATTAATTTCCTACCTACGTATTAAGCGATTTCCATTACATCCAAACAAATGTAATATCAGTAGTTATGCGAAATTACCTCTGGTCCATTTCCCCGCAATCATAGCATTAAACGAAACAAACATAGCGACTAAATAACAATTACAGTTTTTGCAACACAGTTGAAAAAAACCTTCAGAAGAGTACATTAGAGAGTAAGAAAAAATAAATCTACTAAAATATCATCATTACATTTGCACAACCTTTCATTTCATAAGATTGATATATTTGCCCAGAGCAGTTTATTATGTCATTGTCCAATCAGCCAGGATATTTTTTTCAATTGTTTCTTTTTGTTAGCATCTACGAATGCAGAATTCAAAATAAGAAGTGTTTGATCCTCACCAAAGACATTTTGTAATGCAGTAGGCGAAAGACAATAATATTTTGATATCACTCATATTTTTACGCAACTAGCATTACAAATGGGATATTTTGACCTCGTTACTTATTTCATCAAACTGGTTAAAACCTTCACAATTCAAATCATATCTCTGAGCCTGAAATTTCCAAAATAGCTAATTTAAAACTAGCTAAATCAGCAAGTAAAATATTAAAGGAAATATTAATAAATGAATACCTCTGATAAAGATATTTTTTCTAGGGAAATTTCCCTCTATTTACAGCGAGATTCACCAATAGAGACTATTTCGCTGTCTTTAGGGTTGTTTATTTTACATGGCATGAACTTTCCTCTTTAGGCAACTCAGGCTGCGTAAAATAAACAACCATACAGTCAAAGAAGAAACAGTCTCCATTTACACAAGACTAGACTGTTTACTCTTTTGTATTGAATCTTTAAGCAATTAGCTTACTATAATCTCGATTTCAAGAAGAATCCATTATTTTGATTAATTATGTTATGCTTTAAAAACTTCCTCCCGTTTATTTTTATTTAGTTGCTAAAATTGAATGGCAAATCAAAATATTCTTTTTTTGGTGTCATATTATCCGCGGATAATACGCAGGAGAATATGGTACCTGAACGAATTACCAGAAACTATTCATAAAAAGGTGAAATCGTTTCTCATTGCAGAGATATCTTTGTTTAAAATTCACAAGAGGTTTGCCAATAGTTCATAAGATGCTATTTTTTTTGCCTTTTAAAAGTGCATTGTTTTTGAAAGCAACTGATCCTGAAAGTGAGGGGTAAAATTATTGCAGTTGGCATTTAGATAAGTTTCGTCTGACACTAAGCTGCAAAATATATTTTAGCGTTCATTTGAAACAAATGTTTTTATTTTTTACGGCATTTAACAAGCTGAAAAAGGTTTTTTATTTTATTCACGCCTCCCTTGAAACTTTTCTTCGCTTCCGAGGTTGAGAACCACTGACTTAGAGGATTGCTATTTTTATATGACTTCATCAGCAAAAGGAATAATTTTTAAGAAACAGAAGTATGTTCAGTATCAGTTCCGCATTAATTGCAGTACTTCACAGTGACCTGTTACCATTACAACAGCCACCCATTAATAAGAACTCTTTTAACTCGACCCGTTCTTATGATTCCGTAATAGCCGAAAAAAATCATCTAGTGTCTTCAGACTCATACTAGACAGACATTGCCAGTATATTTTATATTCCACCTCCCTCCAAGATATAATGTTACGAAAAGGGATGAAGGTTTCAAGAGTGCAATGTGTTGCCCGATAATGAACGATTTCCATATCGAGGCGAAACTGAATGTTTTGTTTCTATGAAAAATTGGATATGCAACGACGTTCCAATTTTAAGATATTGTGTAATATCAGAAGAAAATCGTATTGTACAATCTCTGGAATTCATATTGTAATTATTCATAAATTCAGATTCTCCATTAAAAAAATAAGAATCAATTTGATTGTGTAGGGTGTTGAGTGGGACTCGACTTGCTGCCAACGCCTTGTGATTAGGCCTGTCTTTTAGGGGTCGGGGGTGGTTTATTGTCTCCCAACACGGCTTTGAGAAATAAATGTATTTACATTTGGGTGGGCGTGATTTTTGCTGTTTTCCGTTGAAACTTCCATTGAATTTGCTCTCTTTGACCACCCCCCCCTGGAAAGTTTGAAATGACTGGTCTGCACGTGGTGAGTCCTGAGTCATTTCAGTACAAGAGAAATGTATGTAAAATATTAAAACGGATGTTTTAATAGTATATTTTGATTGCTTTATGGCAGCTTAAGAATGTTTGAAAAAATATGACTTTTACTTATAAAATGGTATTTTAAGGCTTTCTGAGAGAAATCAAATGATCGACAATGTGCTCCCAAATTGTTTCTATACATTTCGGTAACTTCAAGGTGCTATTTTTTATACTGTAAGAAATGAAGTAAACTATTTTTTGAAAAAAATGTACATCTTTAAAAGTTACCGATTTTTTTTTTCTCAACTTGAGGACTCTTGCGCGATTTCAATGATTATTTATCATTTTTTAAATTATTTTTCCCGTTATTAGGATGCCAATGCGCAAGTTTTCCGCGCTATTAGAAATTCATTAGAAAAAAAGTGTTTTCGACCCACCCTAGTGTGTACATGTGTATTCCTCAAAAAAATAACATACGAAAGAGACATTCAGACACTTCAAAGCAAAGTAACCAACTTATTTGGTACTGTACAGTGATTAAGAAGAAAAAAAATGATTTTTTTGGATTTTTTCACGAATTTGTTTTTTACGAGCACCGGTTATAACGAGCAAATATCGCGGTCTCTTTGCGCCCGTTATAATCAAGTTCGACTGTAGTAGAAAATGAGCAATTTTGACAAGAGTTATATAATTATAATTCAAACAAATCCCCTCAATTTTCTTAATTTACTTTAAGTTTAAGATAGCTCATAAATGAAACTTAAAAATCATGCTCTTTTTAACATGTTCTGCTTAATCGCTTGCAGCTGACGTATTTTTTTGCTGAACTTGAAATTTGTATCCTCATGTGCTGAGATTTTTTGAAAAATTTTTTAGTAGCCTTAGAATTCGTTTAAGGTTTCTCTTTTACGCACGATTTAGTTTGTAAAGCGTTAAGAGTTATATACTGTGCGCGGTTGCCGCAGTAGCCATGTTTGTCCCCAATCCTAAAATTTTGCCGGTTTTATCAGACTAAAAAAGTAAGTGATAACTTTTATACCCTCTAAAAGAACTTAATTTGAAGCAATCTTGTTAATTTTTTTCACTTAAAAGAATATGTGCTAGAAAAGAAAAACTTTGTGGAAAATTTAAATGTACGTTTACCATGACGCAAATGTCACAATTGCGAGGCCCCCCCCCCCATGACCGTAGAGGCCCTGAGGGGGACATAAAAATGCACATGATGAATGTTTTATATAGCTCTAGTAGACAAAGGAGCCGCTCAAAATTGTATTGCGACGGACCCCCAAGACGAGAAATCCGTCACTGATAAACACATCAACCTTTGATCTGACTTAGAAAACATTTGTCTTTCAAAGAAAATAAATTAACTAATGTAAACTATTTTCTAAACCAACCAGTTTCTAATCGGTCTAAACAGTTATTTGATCAGACTTTAAGATCAATGCTTGTACCACTTTCCTTTCTTTTAAATCTCTGGCATTGATTGACCTCATGACCTTTTCAGCAAATATAAAAGAAAAAACTAATGTGTTTTAATAATTACTTTAAATCACACTACAATATACTTGGCATCAATAAATATTACGGAAAGAAAACGAGATAGGTTCCGTACCTAAAACTTGACATCAGGATGATCTCAATTCTGTCGCTTAACCTAAAACAGTTTCAAACTAGACTGGTTTAGAAAGTCAAGTGTATTGCTTCAGTAAAAAAAAAAAAAAAGATTTAAATTTATTTAGCTACTATCCGTTTTTGAGGTTGATGATACTTACCTAGAACCAACCTAATAATAAAAATATAACTGAGAAAAAAAAGAGAGAATGCATATGCTACTTTGCAAAAAGTTAGAGGCTAAATCTGCAAATAGGTTTCATTTTTACATCCAGATCACTGAAGGACATTAGAGTTCCCACTTTGAGGGCATCACACACCAAACCTTATGTCTCAACAAAATTATCAGCAAAATAATTTTATGTCTTGAAGGTATCTGGTCTTCGTTCGTTAGACTCTTCGGAAGGAAGAATAAAAAGCGAATTGAGAGAAAGATTGGATTGCTATTTTGACCACGGGATGGATCTATTAGGTGTGACAGCAATATTAGTACCATCATAAAAAAGAAAATCATGATCGATGATTTTCTTCAGTTAAATCTGCCTTAACGTCAGACACATCTTAAGAAGTACCCCTCCCTGTGTTGCACATATTATAACTGTGTAAAAAAGAAGTACCCTCATCCAGCTTGTTCAAAAATAAATAATATCTGTAGTTAGAATGAGAACACAACAAATTAGAGAATACTGATTTTGCAACTTCAAGCGACCCATAACATTTATGTCTAGTACATTTTATGAACTAAAGTGATTTTATGCAATTTCTTTTTTCTTTGGTATAACGAATTATAATGAAATATGTTATTCCATTGATAAAGCAGGGTGCGATACATTAAAATGGGAAACAAAACTCTTATTTTTAAGACTCTTCTCACCTTAGTAAATGAAAATAGTTTTTAGGCAAAGTTGCTGGAAGACAAATGAACATTTAAGGCCAACAGACATAGTAAAATTTTGATCGCAAGTTTAGCTGGCAATTGTTAATTTCATCATGTTAAATGCAAAAATCATTCGATTATCGATTCGTTGTTTCGTAGCAACCACTTCGCCGCCGAACTATACAAAACATTCGCATTTTCACAATAAAATAATAATAATAATAATAGAATAAAAAAATAATAAAAATAATAATATCAATAATAAAATAATAATTTTAATAATAACGTGTATTAATAGTGGTATTTAGCACCAATGTTATGGCATACGTAGAGATGTAAAATTTCCGGAAATTTTGAAGTGGTGGAAAAAAATTGGAAAAAAATAGAAAAATTGATTTTTTATGGATAAAAATAGGGTTTCTTAATAGCTCTGTGTTTCTTGGAACATATAAAGGGTTAAGCATCAAAAAATATATGCAATCTACGCATCCTCTTTTTCTGCTTGACAGAAATACCAATGAAGGTAAGTTTAAGTAGGAAAAAAAAAAAACTTTTTGTGTTATAACTGAAAGCTTTATTGATCAAACACCAAAAGTAAGTCAAGTCGTCGTTCAACCAATAATATTGGGTAAGGTGTGTCGAATCATAACAGCTACATTTTCTATTTTAGATTGCTTTTGAAACTAGAAATAATAATTGCAATTTTTGACTTTCAAACATGATTGATATTGTTTGAAAGAAAAATAAGTATGATTTCCCTTCCTTACCAATGTAACTTTGCTGTGTGAAAATGAATGCTAGGGAGTTTTGATTTTTTCCAGTCCAATCTAAGTCTAAATCAAAACTAAATTGGTTTATCTCTTTCTTTCCAACAGAAACCCCAAAACAAAACTGCGTAATGGTTTCTAAAGCTGAACCAAAACTTAAACCGGAGTTTCAGTTTATTCATACGGCCGTTCTAAGCCGTGACCGTCGCTTGGGGTCATGACTAGCACAGTAGTAAGAGTAGTCATACCTGCACTTTTGAACAAAACTGAGGTATTACATATAACCAAGTTTTTCTCTGTTTCGTATTTTACTCAATAAATAAAATGCTTTAGGATCATTTAATCAGGAACTATTTTGTTTTAATTCTAAAAAATAAAAATAAAAAAGAGAAAAAGACATCTGAATCAAATATATGGAAGAACACAATATCTCAGCTTGAGCTCAACTGGAGATTCTACTTTTGTGCTTAGCAGAGCACTATACACAGGGTGCGGCAAAAAAAAAAAAAAATCGGACAAAGATTGCATCATTAAATGGAAGTAAAGTAATTTCATTTTGAAATCAGAGTATGAGAAATTTCTAATCACTTTTTGCTGAAATGTTCAGTTAAAACTTCCTAAAACGTTGAAAAAAATCATTTTTTCTATTTTTCCGGAGTGGAAATTAACCCCTTCGGGAAAAAACGGTTTTTTCCGTTTTTTTCCGAAATTTTTCGTTTTTTTTCCGACCGTTTTCCTCTTTAGGCATACGTAAATATTGTCTGTGTGATGTCTATTTTTACTATAAGGATTAAAATTTACATCTATTTTTTTTTTAACTAACACTTTTTGTATTACTGAATAAACATTTTGCTACTAGAATTTCTCTCATTCTCTTTCACTCTTATTTTCAAAACTACAGTTACAAAGACTTCAAGTTTATGTGCAAGAAGGATTCCACGTGAAGCAGAACACGAGGTTGACTCACTTTCCCATCTTTTCATTATTATTTTTTTTTTAAATCATTATTACCAAGACGCAATGCTTGCGCAAAGACAACTAAATTTAAAATGTATTTTTAATTTAAGTAAGCAAAATCGGGACACTAGGCATTCGGATGCTAATGCCTATCACTTTCTGTTCTTTCCTAAGAATATTACAGCATTTAAGCATACAATAACTAAGATCATTTCCTTCTACGCCCTAGGATTCAGGGTCATTAATCACTTTATTGTTTTACACCTGACACGAACATAAGTTGAAGCCCAAAATCTCATCACTCACAAGCTATTATTTGGGAAATTTACAGTTGAATTTCAATTTGAAAAGCTGCTGATACACCAAGTGAGAAAATTAGCCGATGGTATTGTATTACAACCCTACTTATTTATATATTTTTTGCTAAATAATTTTGTTGTAGTTTGTAGTTTAATTTAAAAAAAACTAGAATCATTGAGGTTCATAATTATTTACAGTAATCTTTCAATATAAATGTAGTGTAATAAGTAATCAATATGAGTGCACACATAAGCTATGTCTGCACTCGTGCACTTTCCTTTTACTTTCGTTTTTCTTATGAGGAAAGGGAGAAAAACGGAAGGCATGCGTTGCTGCATGCCTTTTACGAGTAGTTTTACTTAAATTTTCATGACGCAAGACACAGCACACGTATTTCCAGCATCTTTTGTAACGTTGAAAACGAAAAGGAAAGCACATGATTGTATACACAGTAGGGTGGGCCGAAAAAACTTTTTTGGAAATCTGTTTTTGGATAGTGCGGAAAAGTTGCTATATGGACCTGTTATTACCCATAAAAAATTTCGCTAAATTTGTTTAATATTTAGCCGGCGCTATTTGACCTTGAAAAAAATACAAAAATGCACTTTTTTCAAAAAAAAAAAAAAAGAGCGGGGGGGGGGGGCAAAAATAAAAGTTTGAAGCTAGTTTCAACAAACAGAAGTATCTGTCAGTGCATTAGTTGAAATCCTCAAAGATTTTTATACATTTCGTAGAATATTTAGCTACGCTCCTTTAAGACTGAAACATTGGAAAAATGAAAAAAAAAAAAAAAAAAAATTAAAAGTAGTTTCGAAATAAGTAAGTACTGAAATGTTACGCAATACGTTATCTAGAAAAAACAGTGAAAATTCAATCAATTTTATGCGACATTTGTACGCCAATTTTAAAAAATGCACACACTCAAATAAAAAATAGTTACATAAGATGCTAATTTTTTTATCTTTGGTTCCAGTAGTTTCTTCGGGATAATAAACGGCGCTCAACTACTTCTATTATTCCTAAGATTATTTTATAACTATTTTATATATATTTGACAAATAGAGCCCTTGAGTATTAAAAAAATGTGAATCCTCTGAAGTCCTTTAAACTGATTAATGAATTGAACGCAAGTATTCTTCTTTAAGAAATGCTGTAATTCTACACCTCCACAGCTGGGAGTTAAGCAATTAAAGGCGTCTTCTCTTGCGTCCAATGTCCACAATGAGTTGCCACTGAGGCATCTTATACTGGAATTGGACGGTTGCACAAAGTGGCCACATTCATATTCTGGAGCTATCGAACAACTTCTTAGAGATTGTAAAAAAATCCGGTGGTCAAATTTGATAAAATTGACTGCAATGTTCTGGTTTTGGACATGGAAGATATAAAAAATTTAAGTATTGAACAACAATATTTGTATAGAATCTGTCTTGCCGTAAAAGATGGTCAGTTGTCCTTCAAGCGTGGCTAACAGTAGCCCAGGCAAACTCAGTCAGTCATGCGCGATGGCTGACAACTGCAAACCATTTGTTACGCTTGTATATAGGCACTCCAACTCCATCAGAAAATCTTACAATACTTGTAAAGTATGTAATGTTAGTTTATGCTCCAATGTGGTTTGAAATAAAAATAAAACCGAACTACCAGTAAGGCGCCCAACATTTTTGGAAAATGATTTCTCTTGGAAGGCAGTTTCCAGACAACGTTAAGGAGATAATTTTCAAAGTTCTCTCAAGTAATACATATTTCGCTCATCCTGAACAGCTACTGCTGACAATGTTGTTTGACTCAAGAAAATACATTCGGGAATTAGCTGTTAGGCGCATTCTGAACTCTAGAAATAAGAAGACGAAGAGCTCGGATGGTGTACGATTTTTTGAGCGTCCTAAACTCAACTTTGAAGCCGTTTATTATGTTGATTTAGTTGATTGGGCAAACTGTGTTGTAACAGAGCCAACTCTTACAATGCATCTAAAAGACCAACAATGAAAGAAATGTGCAAAGAACATTCTACAGAGTTTACTTTCGAGAAATTTCCCTGTCACACGCAAGCTGTGAAACGTTGTGTGAAACTAATAACCGAAGCTGCAATAAAAGTTCGTGGTGAAACTGCACGAGATGGATAAATTCGTGAAAAAGTTCATGCTAGGAAAGAACTTCCATCATTTGATAACAAGGGACAATATTATTCCAAAAAATAATATTCATTATGCATGAGGTATTATAAATCAAATTTGAAGATTTCTTTTTTAAAATTTTATTATCTATATATGTAATTCTAGAAAATGTATGATACTATTGCGTGATAATAATTACTATGATTAATAGTGCTATTTAATTAATTAGTCTATGATTTAATTTTGATAAATAATTTTAACATTGGTTTTTAAAGAAATTCAATATTTTTTTCATTTTTCTCCAATTTTTGATGTCGGAAGGAGCGGTTAAATGCTCATTAAAATCAATGAAACATTTTATGGGCTCGAACTGGCTCATTATATAACATTTTCGGTGCATTCCAGCAAAATATTTGGAATTTAGTTTTTTAAAAAAATTTCGACAAATATTCATTTTTCTCTTTTTTTACGGTTTTTCAATGTCAAATAGCGCCGGCTAGATATTTTTTAATATCCAAGAAATTTTTTGTGAGTGCTAACTAGCTCACTACGCAACTTTTGCGCGCTATCCAAAAATTGATTTCGAAAAAAAAAATTTTTCGGCTTATTTCGGCCCACCCTAATACACAGCTATATGTTTACCTAACAAATTCTACTCATCTTGTGTCATTTCATTATTTTAATAGCAGCAGTTATTTTAAACATTTAATAGTTTCCGTTTTAGATCATTACATTCTGACTTTTCTCCAGAATTTTTAACTTTTATCATGAAGCTTTGGGATTACTATGGATTTGATGTATCACGTGGAAAATTCTGAGGAACACTACATTTAATTCTTATCCACTGCTGCCTCAAACAATTATTATAACTATGAAACTATTTTCATTTTGGGTTTAACTTTACATTTAACTGGGAATTAAAACTATTTTATAAAAGCGGTTTCGATTCAATGTGCATAAAATGTGTGTAGATTTTTGCAATTATAAACTGTGTATATGAAATACACCGCCAGCTCAATCATTCCAGCCGAAGACTGCAGTTTCGTGCTTATTAGCGCTCATCAGCTCGACATAAGAGGTGACTGAGCTGGAGGTGGAAAACCTCTTAAGGAAGCCAAGAGTGCCAAACAAAACTTACTGAAAATATAAACTGTGTGATCCTAAAAGTAATTAACTTGGTCCATTATACTAAATCATAATCTACCTATAATTTTTCAGGTAGGCTGCTCACCTTAAGTCACGTTCCGTAATGTATAAATATTTTCGGGTATGCACCCATGTTTAAACGCTCCACAAACATAAATAATAAAATATTTTTATTAAAAAAATGCTATTAATTATACCTTCTCATTTCGCGTAAATAACTTTCGACAATGCTCGAGCTACATAATACTTATCACAGCTTCATAATGAAGCCAGCGCCCTCAGGCGGCAATTAAATTGACTCCTTTTAGCGCCATTTTAAGCCATCTAATAGCGCTAATTTCTCACCATAACACGTCCTTAATAATAACTACTAAAGATCAAAGATGACGCCTTTATGAGGGGAAATTTATTAGGAGAAGCGTAGCAGGTCAAAGTATTCGAACAAGATGGAGGAATTTTGTTATGGTTTAAAGCATGAAAATATGCTTTCATACATATGACATTTTGGTATACAATGAAAGGAAACCAAATGCGCATTTACAAGAATATTTTTGCAGTTTAGTGCAATTTATATCGCAAAGTTACTTGTCGTAACCTTTAAGGAATTTGAAACTGCTGACATTTTATCAGAAGCTATATAACTGAAAATTAGTACGGATGAAGAATATCTTATTGAAGTATAAAATCAATTGCTTATAGACTGGCTAAATAGTTCAAGAAATTTGATACAACAAAGAACAAATTTGGCAGTTAAAGTTATCTGCACCTCTTACGGAATTATGAGATATAAGCTATTGGATTTGTAAAGAGCAAACAGAAACTGAATTCTCAAATTATTCAGAGTATCTGCAAATATGCAATGCAAAACGTACAGCCTATACAGCAGCTAGAATATTTTTAAAATTCGACGCAGTAATTTAGAAAGTAAAAAAAAAATAACATCACACAGAAACAAATATAATGAACTGTCAACTAAATTGTATGTCATATTCAGAAAATGTAGAAATCTCCCAAACTTCAAAGAGAACTATTTCTGCATTATTTAAAGGTGAATAAAAATTAAGTGTATAAGATTTGAACGAAAACAAAAGAAAGAAATTAGTTAATAGTTGCTTGAAATATTTTCGAAAAAAAAAAAAAAACCTCGCGATTTAGAATGTGTTTATGCTTAAAGTTTTTTTAATACGGTTCATATATTTTTAATGTAAATCACGTGTTTTCAGTTTTGACGAACGACATATGCTTATGTGTTCATTCCCGTCACGAATACCTTCAGAAAGAAGTCTGTTTGTGGGAAACTTGGTTGCACGAATGCTACGTCACGTAAGAAGTTTACGAAAAAAAGAAATGCTTGAATCAATTGCTCTCAGTCGGTATAATTCAGTGATGCCCAACCTTTATCTTTCGCGGGCACACCTTATACTAAAGGTGAATCTCGCGTTCCTAAACACACATAAAATTATTAGATATTTAAATCTTTTTAGAGAACAATGAGAAAAAATCTAAAAGGAAAGAAAAATCAAAACCAAGAACTGTTGTTATCTTACTATATACTTATTTTATTGATTTCAAGTTTCCAACTGTTTTTTAGAAACGAAATTCATACGTCAAATTTGCAACCATCATTCGTAAAACCGAATGCTGATGATTGGAAGTTTTGGAACGCTCCAAAATATCTCGTTCAATTTGAAAAACTAAACAAATTAACAGGCCACATGGATCAGCTTCGCGAGTCACATATGGTCTGCGGGCTGTAGGTTGGGCACTACTGGTATAATCGTTTGTTTCTGCGCAGTTGTGGTATACTTTAATATGAGTGCAAATGATGGACTCAGTTTAAAACGAGTATGTTGTGGCCATCACGAAACTTTCTTCTATATTTTTCTTTTTTTTTCTGATCCCTCCCCATGCTTGACGAGGAAGCAATATTCCCAACAAAAACAAAATTACACATGCAAAAACTTGACGACCATCCCAATGTCTGAATTATTGCAAAAGCAAAGCAAAGATCGAAAATTGAAAGTTATTTTAAAAGCCTTGCGTGAATTAATTACAAATATTTTATTTGTTAACAAACATAAGATGGCAACAGTTAAGAGTTTTAAATCATTGAGATAATATTTCCGATCATTTCATAGACTAATAATAAGAGTAGACCGAGCTTTCTCATTCTTGCTGATAAAGAAAATTGGTTCATAGATGTATCATGTGACTAGTGGAAGGGCTTGGCGAAGAATTTGGCAGCATGGTTGCTAGATGGCAGCATTATCTATAGTTTGGCACTCGACATGTATTTTAAGACAATGTATTTTCATTAAAAAAAACTTCGAGTTGCAGAGGTTGAACTGTTTTTCTTTTAGTTATGCATTATTTTGACATTAGTAATAGTTTTTGATCAGTTTTCGGTAACTTTTATTTCATTTGGAGCTGTCAGCGTTGGCGTGAACGAAATGGCGTAATCGTTTTGCGTTAACGCAAAAATGTACTAATCGGTGTCTTAAATTGAAACTGTAGGTAAAAATCTTACCGTTTGCTGATTCTTCTTGGTCGCTTGCATCTTTTATTGCTTAGAGAGTTATTGAAATTGACTAAAGAAAATGCACAATACTATCTAAACGAAAAACTCACTATATTAACAAAATATTTACAACTTAGAATAACAAATTTACAAATCGGACTCCATAAAAGATCATTCTTCCGTGTTCCATCAATTCTATTTATTTTATTTCGCGCTGGCGTTGATCGTCTGCTACGATTAACGCCCGCTGTTGCTAGGATATCCACCAGTCACATGGTTTGGTTTATGAGCAGCAAAAGGGTTGCCATAGCTCGGTGTACTCTTATTATTAGTCTATGGATCATTTCCATTCAATTAAAATCACGAGAAATACGCAGACGACAATCTATTACGATTTATCTTTCTTATTGTTGCATTAATAAAGCTATTTTTATTCAAAAAAAAAAAAAAAAAATCAACACCTCTTGCAGCGATTGGAGTCAAAATTGAACCAAAGCCTGTTTACGTATGGATTCACATATATTCCAAATTTTAACCAGAACGTAGCATTACTTCTTGAGACAAGGCACTCACAATGGAAAAAAAGAACGGGCGATTGCGCTACCCCCTTTTAACTGTTGACACCAAAATAAAATCAGCTCTTATACCCACTAAGGACTACTTGCCGATAAATTTTTCTTTCATTCCGTTCATTATTTCTTGAGATACAGCAGTCACAATTGACGACAAAAAACGTTCTATAGCTCAACCCCCGTTTGAGTTATTGACACCAAAATTGAATCAGCACCTGTTCCTATTAGTGGCAGCATATGGACCAAATTTGTTTGATTCCGCCAGTTACTTCCTGAGGAATAGCAAGCACGCGTAACTCAAAAAACGTCCCATTGCTCCACCCCCCTTGGAGGAATTCGCGCCAAAAACCAATGGACACAAGTTCACATAGGGGCACATATGTGTACCAAATTTCGTTCGATTTCATACGGTAGTTTTTGCTGTAGAGCGGCCACAAAAAACTGGTCACACACAGACGTGACACACACACATACACACACACAGACAGACATTTTCCAAAAATAGTCGAAATGGACTCAGCATAACTCAAAACGTTCGAATGAGTCAAAATTCGAAAATTTGCACGAATCCAATACTTTCTTCTATATATTAGATATAGAAGAAAGTAAAAATCATATTTTCGAAACTACTGCACAAATTACAATAAGCGATACATGAATATTTCTTTTCCAAGTTTATTCAGTAAAAGTTATGTGGTGTTATATGTAACCTTTTCTGAACTTTACGGCTGGTTAGACGACGTCAAAAGCAATATGGAGCCTGCAGCGGTAATCTTTTTATCTTCCGACGTTGCCTCAGTCCATTTTTTTGAATTCTTTATCTAACAATATCTAAGTTTAAATTAACAACCAATTGAGATTCAGTAATGGAATGTTTGGAATCAAGATGTATCATAAAATACTTAGCAAGAAGCTAAGGATCTTTGGATATAGCGGTGAAACTTCCGGCTTCAATTTCTTAGTATAGCAGGGCCTCTCTATGTAATTTCTTTACTCTATGTGATTAAACATAAAACCCTTTTTTACAAAAATTCGTTGCCTAACAACAGCAATATTAAAAGTAATTGTAATGAAAAATTTGAATCAAGGCTTCTCCGGAGCAAACATGAGTTTAAAGTCATTTAAACATTTGGAAACTCTACGTTTCGCACCCTGAGGGTAGGAGAGCTTTAGTTCAGAGTTAAAGCTTATAGTAGAGAGCTTTTTTTTTCTTCTTCTGTGTGCGTGTGTGTACTATTTAATTAAATGAAGCGCACGGTTTTTTTTTAGTGATCTTTGTTTTTGTTAGTTCATATTTTGTAAATTCTTCAAAATTTTAATATGCTTAAATTCGTGCTTTCGCTTCTAAATGAATATTCGTTGGTTCTTTACACTTATTGCTATTTTACTTTTATGGGTAAGGAAGAAGCTCGATTTTTAATCACGTCAAAGCGGTGTGTTTTAAGTTCTTCCAGTTAAAATAGAAAACGAAAGAAAGTAGAGATTGTTTCTCACAATTATTACTGACCCTGGCAACGCCGGGTACTTTTGCTAGTATATATATAAAGTTAAACAATACAAGTACTAAAAGCATTTCTGCGTGAAATAGTCGTGCATGAATGAAGTTAAACATAGTAGTCCAATATAAAATAGTGCTTATTTGAACTTTCAGCATTTTGTAGGACGTGGGATTTATATAAAGCCTATTAAAACATATAAATTATTTTATACAATACACACATGCAAAATCCATTAAAATGTTATATACGCAATTTATCAGAATTATGAAAAATCTATGCAAACATGAAAAATATCTAGCAAAAACGAGTAAAACAAAAAAGTGAAAAGAACTTCTGACAAGATTCATCCATTTACTTCCCATAAATACAGTTAACCAGGAAAAGTGTCTTCAAAGAACAAGCGTTTTAATTATTCTAGCAATGGGTGCAATATATGTAAAATGCAACGACGTGAAAGCACTGTGTGTTAATCATATTCCTACAGATAGATCAAGTCGTAAATCAGGAATTAAATTTATTTCACACAACTCAAACCGCTCCTTAATTATCAAATTTCACATCTAAAATTTTTCTCATGATCCAAAAATAAAATACAATAAAAGTCTCAATGAAAAACGTGAAGATTTATTACGCATAAATCTCGCTAACCCAGAATGCTCAGAAGCATCTTCTTTGCCAAGTAAGGCGATTAAGGGCAAAGCTTCAATGATTGCAACCTTAACTTTAAAAAGTTGAAAAAGAAGTTTTGCAGGACGGGTAAAAAGAATGCAACAAAGAAGCACCATTAGGATGCCATTAGGCCTCGCACCTTTTGTTAGTTGGAATTTTTATGCTAATGAGTAACCGACAGATTGCTGCGTTTAAAAAAAATAACCGTTTTTTAGAAAATAAATGAAGCATCCGTACAGCACTAAAAAATGCTTAGAATGCTTTATTGAAACGTACCGTATTTATCACATACTTATTAGGGCATAAAGAGGAACTTTTAAGAAAGTAAAAGTTAGCTTATTCTTATCGTAAATAATTATGATATAAAACAAATTTCCAGTTCAAGTGCAGCTGCAATCAAAGTCTGAATGTTATAAGAAATTAGCTCACGAAGATTTTTGTTAGCTAAAAATCATAACAAGTTATTTGTTTAGTTTTCTTGCCAAAATTTTGTCTGGATTTACTGTTCTACAAAGCAATTTGGCGAAGTAGCCATCTACATAAGACTCAATTTTTTCTTTTGCTCGAAAAACATTTTATTTTTATTTGGGGGGGGGGGGCAATGATTTATTTTTTCTTGACACCAGTGTTGCGGAGTTGGGGAGAAAATGACCGACTCCTACTCTTGGAATTTTAGAGACTCCGACTCCGTAACCCTGGCATAGCTGCGTAAAGGGAGGAAAAAATGACCGACTCCGACTTATGGAATTTTTAAGAATAAGACTCCCGACTCTTACACCACAAAATCTGTCTAACTTCGACTCCGCAACCTTATTTGACATGTTTGAAGACTAAACATTTCATCATATTGTGATATTTTTTTGTTGTTTTTTCCAGTAAAACACAAAGTTTGCTTTTTTTAACAATGACGAATTGCTTATTTTCCTCATCTGACTGCGTTTGATGTTCCTATGACGAGAAAATCTTCCTC
Source organism: Uloborus diversus (assembly GCF_026930045.1). NCBI lineage: Eukaryota > Metazoa > Arthropoda > Arachnida > Araneae > Uloboridae > Uloborus > Uloborus diversus. The sequence goes on along the minus strand of NC_072734.1, from coordinate 87,991,743 downwards.
GTCGATTTCAAAATTTATTTAAAGATGCTAATTTTCGTCGTTATGGCCACAAACTGTTAGCGTGCATTCAAGGCTTGCCTCAAACAGATTTTATATTGAAAAATCGAGGTTTTAGAGAAAAATCATATTGCTTCAGAGAATATGCCTATTATATAGATAAACTTAATAGCAAAACTTCATCAGCACAAAATTTCTTTATTACTAATTCCTATTATACAATAATGGTGTACGCTGTAAATATAGTATCTTTACTAATAATAAAGCTGAAAGTCTCTCTGTCTGTCTGTTAGGATCTCTGTGACGCGCATAGTGTCTAGACCGTTTGGCCGATTTTCATGAAATTTGGCACAGAATTAATTTATAGCATGGGAGTGTGCACCTCGAAGCGATTTTTTGATAATTCTTGCTCCTTTTCTATTCCAATTTTAAGAAACGATTTTTTTACCGAGCAAATTATCACAACGTGAAAGAGTAAATTACCAAATTATCATAATGTGGAACCGTAACATGGGCAAGCAAATGAACATAGCAAGTTGGCAAGAAATTCGTCATCCATTCTTTAAATATACAGGCAAACCAAATGACCTTTTAATTTTTCAACTACGGGTAAGGCCGAGTGGGTACCACTAGTTAATAATAAGTGCACGATTGCAAACTGGCAGTAATATCTATATCTTCAATTACCGCATACTAATTACTATTTCTTTTTTATGGGTATACCTCATATTACCTAATCTAGAAAATTACCAGTCATATGACGGGTGCGAATTTCTTCCTCATTTCTACTATATTATTAGAAACAAGAAAACCATGAGTAGGGTCCTATCGCAGTTTGTGATTGCGGAGAACATAATTTGAACTGTGACGTCATTGTTGAATTTGATGTGTCAAAATTCAAATGAATGCCCGGATGCTGGATGTTTTCTTAGTTTATTGTTTATTTTTTATTTCGTCATATTTATTGTCATTCTATTCGAATACTCCCCCCCCCCGTTTTTTCTTTTCATTTTTACACAATTGCACTATTCAAAAAATTGTATGCACCCACAGCTAGTTTTGAACGAATGACGGTTTCAGAGAAAAAATCACAAGTAATTCGTATAAATACAAAAGGATAAATGCAAAAGAAAAACAGCCCGAACAATCAATAGCTCATTAAACCTTTGCAACACACATGGTCCTTTTTCTCGCTTATTTTCGTATAGTCGATTTTCTTTCCTTGAACAAGCAGTGTTGCCATCAATAATCAATATTTTTTCAATCATGGATATTCTTTTTAAAGCATTTTTAAAAAAATCCATATGTTGATGCATTTGTGATTTTCATCGAATTATTTTCTTTTCTAATTTATATTTTTGAATTATATTTTCGTTACTTTGTACAAGAATTACGGTGCTGTACGTAATAGAGCATTCCTTTTAAACTTCTTGGTGGTTAATTTAAGCAAAGAATACACCATATTTGCATGCTTGCTGGTATTCAAAAGTTTTGGTGGTGTATTAAACGCAATATAACGGCAAAACTTCAGTATTCTGAAAGTTTTAAATCCGAACAGTGCCATTATGAATAATATTAAGCTGAAATGTCAGGCATTTATTAAGTCTTGCACAATAAAGAAAATTCATTTTTTTTAAAAATTGCTTAAGATTTAAATAGCTAGATAACCAAAAAAATAAGAAATTAGTTATTTTTAAAATAATAATATTTGACATAGTTACTTTAATAATGATAATAAAAGAAAGCAACTGTTATTTCAATAATAATAATATTAATAGCAATAGTTGTTTCGATAATGTTAATAATAACAGCAATATAGTTGTTTTAATAATAAAAGTAATAATAACAAAAGTTGTCTCAAAATAAAAAATAATATTTGTTTTATTAATAATACTTAATAATAATAATAGCAATAGTTGTTATAATAGTATTAATATTAGTTATTTTAAATATAATAATGTAGCAATAGTTGTTTTAATAATAATGATAATAATAATAGCAATAATTGTTTTTATAATAATAATAATATTAATAATAGCAATAGTTTTGAAAATAATGATAATAATAATTGCAATGGTTGTTTCGATAATAATAATAATAGCAATAATTGTTTAATAATTACAATAGCAATTGTTATAGTAATAATAATAATAATAACAATAGTTATTTTATTAAAAATAATTGCAATAGTTTAATAACAATAATGATTCGAGCCCCAGAGAAAATTGATCACTTAATTGCAAATTGAGCAAGTGCTTTGCAAATTGAAAAAAAATATATCCTTCATTTCCGTACTGAATAAAAAGAATATCACTTTGGACGAATACTGCATTTCATAATAAACGAGCGCGTGATTTTCCGGCGGTATTTTAATGGATCATATTCCTGGCTCGTAACGAGAATTTTATGGTCTCGCGGGTGGTCGAGTTGTAGGAATTTATCGTCTTTATACTGGTGTAAGGATACGGAAGCGCCCTGTTCAATAGCGGTGAAAAGTGACTCGTAAGCTGATCATGTAATCTGAAACAAATGTTTTCCGTAACAATTAGGATAGAGTTGTGTTCCTAAGAATTAAATACCTTTGTGTTGAAAAGTAGAAGGAAATAAGACAACTCAAAAATACATAAATGTTCAGCAATTTGCATGCAAAAAACTATATAAGGCAAAATGAAATAGCTAGGTTGACCAAGCTCTTTCAAAATAAACAAATTAGAAATTTATTTTGAAAATTACAGAATACAAAGAATTAACATTGTGTTTATAATAAATCTTACAATGAAACTTTGTTTTTTATTTTTGCCCCGTACCTTCAAAAAATAAAATAATAATAAATAAATAATAAATAAATAAGTGGAAATTTTTCATTTTTTTCCATGGGGGGGGGGGAGTGAAACATAAAATATGTTCCCAATGAAAAAGTTTTTATTCGATTATAATTTTTTTTAATCGAATAAATCAGTGCATAAAATGCTGAAGGAAAAAAATGATAAGATAACGCAAGAACAGCCGAATATTCAAATACGTAAATTAATTAATTTATACACGAAGCAAAATAAACGAGTGAGTAAAAGAGTGAACGAGTAAGAAAAGGAGTGCATGAATGAATAAATAGATGAATACGCAAGTGATTTAGTAAATGATTAAGTGAGGAAACAAAATAAACTATTGCACTTTGGTCCATCCACTTTGCCCTGCATGTACTACACTAATTGTGCAAAATATTTAAAATGCAAATAAGATCAACATTAACTAAATAAATATTAGCTCCGAATATTAGAAGGTCTCATTTAGCGATTAATTTGTTAATAACAAAAACTTTATTATTTTACAATAACAAAAAAAAAAAAAAAAAAACGAGTTGATGTGTGCATCACATGACTTCCTTTTACTCCAATTTAATGTCATTTTCTCATTATTGGCCATTTTAATGTGATTCAATAGTTTACTTTCTAAATATCACCAACAGTGGCCAAATTGAAACCAGATTTAAAAAATAAAATAAATCGCCAAATTTGTCTCCAAGTTGGCGATAAAACTTGGAGACCAAAAGACTGGCGATATATCACCAAGTGTCCGCAGAATTATAAATGCCACTTGAGTTTACATCGAAATTAACAATGATTTCCCCCAAAAAGGAGCAAAAGGGAACTGATGTGATATACCCCACCCTTGGCGACTTTTTCCTGTTGGCGCCAAGAAAGCGTCGCCAAGAAAACGATGTATGACGACATATGTCATACATCGTTCTTAGCGATGCTTTTTTAGCGCCAACAGGAAAAAATCAGATAAAAAACATGATCAAAGCACTTCAGAACACAATATATATAAAAACAACATAAAAGCACAACAAAAAGCATCACGAATATATGCTTCAAAAATGTACAGGGCCGGGGTTTTTTGTAAACATATTAAAATACAATGAAATAAATTATTGTATTAATTACAAGTCGAAATTAATGCATTAATTTTTTTTTCATCATTTCTCCGGGATACGAGCCCTCGGTCTCATAGTACTTTCGTAATGAGACCTCGGCTCGCCGGCCCTGCCTCGGTCTCATTACGAAAGTACTATGAGACCTCTGGCTCGCCAGGACCTCGCTTCGCTCGGTCCGTTATCCCTCCGACTGTTAATATACATTACAGTCGGAGTATGATCACAGTTATGTATACTACAAGAACCCCTCAAGGATTTGTAAAAACAAAGAATTTTGGAAGTGAGAGGTTTTTTTTTTGAATTCTAAAATAAAGAACTTACCTTTTTATATGGTATAAATATTCACACTCAGTCTAAAACAATACATCATATGACAATGGCACGTTACAGATACACACCACGTTGGAGTTAACTTTTAATTAACCTTCAAGTTTGAAGAAACTGGCATTTTCTAATGTTTTTACTTCAAAACACAACTACTGAATTTAAACTAACACAAAATAAGCATTCCTGTAAGGTATATTGCACGAAACACCACGTCGTAAAATCCCCCTAAGAGCGGAACATATGTGCACCTACCTCTACGGACACACGTGCGAAAAGAATTAGTTCACATCTGTACTTCCCAGGTATATTCTGCAGGGTTACTAGGGCTACCGGAAAAAGTTTTATCGCCAACGTTGGCGATTTTCGAAATGAGCTAAAAATTCTATCCTCGCCAAGAGGGGGGGGGGGGTATATCACATCTGTACCAGCAAAAGATCCCATTTGGAGAATACGAATGCAACCAAAAAGGGAGGTGCACAATTAGACCTAACTAGGAGTCTAAGTACCAAATTTCAACTTTCTAGGACATTCCGTTCTTGAGTTATGCGACATACATACGCACATACAGACGTCACGAGAAAACTCGTTGTAATAATCTCGGGGATCGTCAAAATGGATATTTCGGGTGTCTGTACGTTCCTAGGCATATATCCACGTGTGGTCGGGTTGAAAAATAAACTCAACATTCATTCGGGGATAAGCAAAATGGAAATTAATGCCGATTTTTGAGTGAAATTTTTTTCGCGAATACAATACTTCCTTTTTTTTTTGTAAAAGGAAGTAAAAAAGCATGCAACAAAATATTACAATATGAGTATCAACTTTTGAAAATTTTCAGTGTTACAATATGCTTTAATCTACGGCGGTATTTTTTTCCTGACTGAAGTAGAACAGCATTTCCCTGACTGGAAAGAGCTACATAGTTAAAATATAACCACATCGGTGGCACTAGAAGCAGAGTAAATATTCCACCATTTCACTTTGCCCCATATTCTTTTAATGTTTTAGAGTTTTTACTGTTTCTGAAATGTATGCCTATTTTTATCAAGTTATACGTTTAAGTAACTAAAAATAAACGCATTTTTCTATTGAGATTAAACCACTGTAATACTTTTCATTTCATGTCGCTTTATACTTTCAAAAACAATGTCATTGTCCAAAAAAGAGATCTTTTACTACGTCAACGAAATGCTAACAACACTTTTCATGCAATCGCAAATATTGGTTTCTTCAGCTTCAGAAAGAATAACGCAGAAATTTTCCATATTGTTATTCACTCCCTCTAGCACAAGCAAACATTCGACCGGACCACATTGCCGGGATGACTTTCAAGCATCTTTGAATCGAACGGAGTATCGATAATCAATTCCCCCGGGGCGAAATCGATTGCGACCCACCCCAGTAATTCGTCTTTGTCAAACAATTCAGCAGTACCCTTTTCTACTAACTTATAGCCATTCCGTTTGCAGAGATATGTTAATTTTCGTTCAATCGGTGTTGCTAAGTTTTTATTCCTGTTTAATTAATCTTGACAAGAAGAAGCTTGTTTCGGAGTTAATTGCACGGTTTAAAAGACGAATGAATAGTAAGAGAGGATGATTGCAAGAAGTTTTACACAGGGAGAGGTTATTGCATCGAAGAAAAAACGGCTTCAGATGTTTGGAAGTACACGACACATTGTGGAAGACGTGTTCATTAGTAATTATAAATAGTTTTAATTTTAAACCGTAATGGGAATACTTTTGAACTGAAGAATTTCGTAAAGGTTTTCTTATTAATCATGTCACACGTTTTTTCAACATTTTTTGACCCCTCTTCCCCAGGTTGTCATTAAGTGTCACATTTTACCTTACCACCCCACTCCCTGTGTCATATGTAACATTATATTTTACAAAAACATACCTATCAAAAATGCCTGATGTCACTCGCTTGTAAGGAAGTGTTGCAATTCACGTTAACCCTCCCCCCTCTTTGTCACACGACACGCTATTTTTCGTAAACATATTCATATCAAAATGCGTTATGTCACACTGCTTGTTGACCGCTCTCTCTCCCTTGTCACAATGTGTCACATTGTATTTTACCACTCTTCCCTCTCCTCTTTGTCACATGTCACGCCATATTTCATAAAACGTTCCGATTAAAAATGCGTGATGTCAAACTTCTTGTTACTCGCCCCCCCCCCCCAGCAAACTTCACCTTACAACCCCTCCTTTTTGTCACATGTCATGCTATTTTGCATAAACATATTCCTACAAAAAATGCGTGATGTCACACTTCTTGTTACCCTCTCCCTTTTTCTTGTCACAAAGTATCACGCTCACCCCCGTCCCGATATGTCATATTATTTTTTGATGTCTACAATGTGATGGCCTTGATGTCACACTGTCTCACTGATCCACTCCCTCTTCCCTTTGTCACAAGCTGTAACCATTTCAAAAACCCCACTTCCCCCTCAAAGCGTGACATCATTTATGGACAACCCGTAAACAGTTTAGCAACACACTTGAATCTTTCTAATAATTTGAATGAATTTGGGGGAAAAAATAACATCTTTAAATGCAGTAAAACTTCAACTGGAATGTAACAATCATAATCAGCATACTGTCAACTAATCGGCAAAAACCTTAACCTAGGTTGATACGATTGTTGGACAAAAGTATTAAAATGTGTTAACCGGTTGGAGGTGCGGTTTTCAAGAGAACTGCTCAATTCTTACAGCATTTTCAAGAAAAAAAATATATAAATTTTGAGAAAAGAGAGATTTCCAGAAAAAGGCGTAATGTACTAATTTACATTATAATGTACAACGTAAATGCTTCGCTTCAAGGATGTAATTCTTAAAATAATCAGTTCGTCTCCTTATAAGCCCATGACTCAATGTGCATTTGATTTCCCCCTTGGTTTACTGCCAGCGATTCAGCGGAACAATGAAAAATATTTGTTCAGTTAAAAGAAAATATAGCAACTTAAAAATGCATAAATGGGTTTCGGGGTTACAAAGAGTTACAAAAATGGATATCCATATTGTAATATTTTATTACAAGTCAAAATTTTGCCCTTTTCTGGGCGAAAGATCATTATACAATGACGAACCATTTTGAATCAATAAATGAGTAGACTGTGACAGACCGACTGGATATGACAATTTAAAAAAAAACAATAGAAGGAAAAACCTAGTCTACATGCTGTGGTACTACGTTACTGTGGAGTCAACGCGGAATTTCTCACGAAATGGGGGTCTGATTCATTTTTTTTTTTCCTTTAGCCAAAACTCGACGTAAAAAATGAATTTCTTAAATTAGCAGCGATTCTTTTTTTTTTTTTTTTGGGAAATAGAACTCTTAAATCTCTGAAATAAATGAACAATTTTTAAGAAAAAAATTTCAGGTCAAAAAGTGACCATTGAAAAAAAAATTGATTTGTATTCATTTATTCATTTTTTGCGAAAGATCGTTCTTCTTTCCAAGATTGAAGTTTTAAAACGAAAAGAAACATTTTTAGTATTGAAACTGGTCCATGCTTTTACTGAAACTCAGAGTTTTAATTTAGCTCCAATTAAAATAAAATTGGAGTTTTTTTCTTTTTCTTTAACTTGTTGAACTGTGTACTTTGTAAATAGAAATGTTTGCGTAACGTAGTCAAAAATGTACGAAACAGAACATAAAGTCGAGTTTAAATCAAAAGAAACTGCCTAGCATTACGCTCAAAATGCTACTAAGAAAATAAACAAGAATTACTCTGTTGGCTGGTGAACTCGCAGTTTAGTTATTTTTATTAACGGTGGAACTGTGAGAAAAAAAATCTAAGTTTTTTTTTCTCCCCTTGACTCGGAAGAAGAAGCATCTTACATTTTTTTCTTTGGATATCTGTAATGTTATATACGATCGCAACAAAAACACTCCGTTCTAAAAATTGATAACTTTTGCAAAAATGGCGATTAAAATTAAGCATAAAGCAAGTCTTTTTCGGAATGTTTCATTTTCTTTTTTCGCCAAAGAAAAAGAAATAAATGATTTTTTTTAACGAAAAGACATTTTCTTTTCATTACTTCGAAAATTGTGAGAGAGAAGAATGTTCTTATATTCGGATATGCTTTCGTGTTTCATTTTTAAAATTTCCAATACATTTTCAAATGTTTCTTAACTAGTGTTTCATTTTCAGAGAACGTGCAAAGAAGGAGAAGCAGGATCAGAGCAAATATCATCACCGGGAGAATCAATAGCAAATTTTACTTTTTAAAAACGAATAGTAAAAATAAATTTCTATTGGATGCTGTGGATAAATTTATTTCCGAAATCTAAATCATCAAAAATATTATATACTCTAAGCGTCAATTATTAATTTTAGATAATTCACTAAAAACGGGAATGAACCTGATTTCCAAACGAAAAAAAAAAACGCTACAGTTTAAGAGCAAACAAAATGTCATATTTGAATTATAGATAGTAATTTCTAACCTCTAATAAAGGCGAAGATTTTCTATGTTTTTAAAAAGGAGGAAATAGCCAATAATAGTATCAATTACTGAATTCGGAAACAAATTTAAGTTGAGTCGCTAAAATGACTATGAATGTTAATACTTGAGAAAAAGTTAAGCACATGAGCGCAACGAGCCGCTTTTTTTTTTTTTTTTTTTGTCAGATTACCTCTTTCCTCCTTTGACGAACCTTCTGTTTTAAAACCATATTGCCAATTCTAGTATATTACGTTTCGGTTCACAATATACAGGGATAGCATAAAGGTATGTCCCGGTTTTAAAAAATTGTATTTTATAAACTTTTACTCTTACCACTAAATAAAAAAACTGTCTAAGGGTTTTTTTTTTTCAGTAACAAATGTTAGATGTGTGCACCTTTCGTAACGCGACACACATCGAACATAGATTTTGAAATGTTTCACTAAATTTTTCGAAATGCAACTCAAATGCGATCTCTCAGTTCTTGCAATGTTGTAGGCAATGGTGGTGTATAAACACTGTCTTTGACGGAACCCCGTGAAAAAAAAAAATCACATGGTGTTAGGTTTTGGGATCTGGCTGGCCAACGTATAAAGGGTAAGTCATCATCATACGCACGGCTAATCCAGCGTTGCGGAACGTCAGTGGCGCAGTGAAGTTAAGGGGTTTGGGGGGCAGAAACACCTTCCCAGAGGTCTTGGTTTTAACATTGTTCCCAATTCTATTACAGTAGTAAATATACATGAAAGGACTGCTGTGACCAAAAAACGCATTCCAGATGGAATTTCCTGCTGCGCTGGGGCGGAACGTACACGTTTAAGTAGTTACGTACGTATAAAAAAACTTGGACAGTTTATGTTTATTTTTATGTATAATTTACAGTGGTAAGTGTAATAGTTTATGAAATATAAAATTTTAAAACCGGGATATACTTTTATGCTAACCATGTACCCAGTGACGTAGTTACGCTTCCTACCGCCCTTTTGATGGGAAATAATTAATACATTAAAGAGTCAAAAGTGTTTATAAGTTAAAATTCCAAAAGTTAAGTCAAAACTCGGAATTTGAAGCAAGTTTTTGTGACGCTTATGGAAAAGATGCTTTAATCCATCTCCAGATTCATTTTTCTTTTCAAAATTAAAATCAGTTTTATGCTTTGGTGATGTTAGGGAGTTGGGACTTTAAGGAAATTGCCCAAAATTGAAGTCTTAAAAAAGCAATTTTAGGCTATCTTTGGATGCGTAAAGATACAGGGGAAGGTTCAGCGTCGCTGTCTAGAAAGCTTTTCAACTAAACTGAAAAACACGTAAATGTATGTTTCCTCTTGAAATATTTTCAAACTTGAATCCAATTTTAGTCTATCTTAGATGACGTTAAAGAGAATAGGGACGTTCGGGAGTTCTCAAGAAATTTTCCGTAGTTTCAAAAACGCAATTGTAGGCTATCTCTGACGGCAAAAGTTTCCAACTATTTCCAAAAATGTTGGGAATTCAGATGGTTTTCCCGTCTCTCTATGAAACTTTTTGAAAATGACGCCCTAAAACGCGACTTCAGCCGTTGTTTGACGGACAACGTCATGAGAGAGAGTTCGGCGGGATCTTTCCCACCCAAAATCTTTTTCGGAACTGTTGCTCAATTTTAAGCTCTTCATCACTGAGAAAAGAAGGCTTTGCGGTCTTCCCTCAGAAATTTCTAAAAACGAAATTTGGAGCCAACTGTGACGACTATTAGGTGATTTCGTGTACATTTGGGGTCCTTACCTTAGAATTTTTCTAAAATTTAAGTTCCCAAAACCCGACTTTAACCTTTTTTTGGAGACATTGCATGCGATGAGGATTTTAAAATTCGAAGTTGATGTCCTAAATACACATATTAGACTATCTTTAATCACGTTACAGGAAGGGTCAGGACTTGACCGCCCTCAAGAATTTGTTGGTAGTGAAATTTTAAAAACTCAATATTAGGCTAAACGATGAGATGTACAGGGATGGGTGGGAGGTATCTCTTGGAAATGTTTCGAAACTCAAGGCATAAAATTGCACTTTTGGGCTGTTTGGTGACGTTAAGGGATAAGAAGGTTATGCTGCTCTTCCCGAAAAATGTGACACCGCCCTCAGTATAGCTTCAGACGAAGGAAGAGAAAAAACAAACAATATAATGCTGAGATGTCCACAAGAACAACACATGTTTTGTATTTGAGTAATTTTATTATCATAGTCGCATCACAACCTCATAATTCAAAAATCTTTTTTTTTTTTTTAACTCCAGAAAAGATTAAAAGCATGATTTACTTATTGGGAAAACACGTTAAATTATTTCGTATCAAAAGTGTGAGATAATTTACACCCCCCCCCCAAAAAAAAGCGCCGCCCGGGATGAACCGCCCCCTCTACCCCTCCCTAGCTACGCCACTGCATGTATCTTACATGTTAAGTCAGTTATGAGCAAAGTATTTTATGAGTAACATCTACTTAGGATTTTCCAGAATGGCCCCCTCCCCCCTCCCCCCGTTTTCATCCTCAAGATGCCTACGGAAAATTATCTTCGTTGCCCCCATGATATTTATTAAATTATTTTATCCTTACATTATTGAGGATATTCAAACAATGGCGTTAGAAATTTTAATGCATTATTGACGACAGTACAAGTTTACCTCACGACCTTTCTTCGAATACTTTTTCAAAAGTTACGAGAGATTACTTAAAAAATAAAATGACAGGATCTAAAAGTATCATACCCCCAAGTTGTCGGCGTGATTTTTTAGTTCTCCCTCACACTGGCATTTTTATTCCCGAAAACAAATAGCTTCGGGCTCAAATGGATTACTTTTTTGCTTCCGTTTACGTCTTTTCTGATTTTTTCACACCTATTTCCGTTATTGTCAAAGCGTTTTCCGTAGCTTTCTTAACATTTGGAAACTGATCCTGACACTTTCATTTGATCTGTACCACAACATTTCTCAGACAACCTTTTGTTCTCAATGCTACAGTAAGTGAATTTTATCAGAGTTTATTTTGTAACCATTATGAGTGTAGCTTTCATTAAGTTTCAGGAAAAGAAAATAGTAGAGAGAGAGGGAGTTTTATAAGTTTTGGAATTATATCTTCTTGCGATATTTCTGTGGCATGTTACTAGGACATATATTGATTTTTTGTATACTTGCGTCATAGAAACTGAAACTAAAGCAACTAATTAGCCTATCACCACATGTACATTTTAAATAACATTTGCTTTTCCCTTTTTAATCCATATTTGAGAAGCCTGTAACTACAAAAAAGAATACCATCTATGAATACCTACGAATGAAAAATTGAATATTTCATTCATTGTTAAACACTAATTATGAAATATTTTAAACTTTCATAAGTTATTTTACTGTAAAAGAAGTAATGTTTATCAATTCTAGCTATATTAAAAGCACCTTTTAACTGGCCCCTCATTTGGAAGATCAGAGGGGTGAATTGATCCCCACTGAAGTTTAGCAACATAGTGAAACTATATTTGTAGTTTTGTGTACATATTTTGTTGTTTTTCTTGTAAAATGTGTTGAATGAACACTATTTGCCATACCCCCATCCTCTCCCGGAAAAGTTTAAAATGACGGGTTTGCGTTATAAAGCGAGCTTCTGCTCAAGTTTTTTGTTGTAAAGCTGTTCAAATGTCTTGTTGTAAAGCTCTTCGAGCCTTTACAACAAGATAGATTTTTTGTGGAAATATACTTGTTAAATATTTCTGTTGTGGGCAGGTAAAGGGCAGTAACTGCATTTTTTTTTTTTTTTTTTTGCATTTCTACCATCAATTGTACGTTAGCTTTACTGTACAAGCTTGCTTATTCGGTTTCCGCTGAAAATAAGGCGCGAAAGAACGTCTCATTCCAACATTTCCCTATTGTTAGTATTGAATCTAACACCCATTTCTTCAAATATCTCGAAAACTCATTTCTGCAGATACTGCCGTTTACCTGACGGTCTAACATGGAGAACTAAACTGCATCACGTACAATAATGATATTTGAGCGTAGTGGTACTCACTCATATTGTTTGAGTTATTTGAAAATACGATTGATAAACAAATGGTTAAGTTTCTCAACAGACAAGTCAAACGCACCGTTTCCGTGAAATCGGGGAACATTTCCTCATTTTTTGCATTGTTGATTTAATGGATATTATTTCGGTGTGTCCCCAGTTTCGCCGACACGAATACCCCCCAACCCCCCTGTTTTTCATTTTTAATCATACCTTTTGATATATTAAAGGTGGGAGGAAATTTGAAATGTCGGCGAAAATGTGGATAAACCGTTATTTCTTCCATGTACCACTCAGGAATATTGAAAATAGAACCCCAAGAAAGAATAAGAAAGGTACAATCGTGAAATTTTTCATATAAGAAGAGTGACACGTCATATGCAAATGATCCAAGTTTGGTGTCAATGCGCATGACCGTTTACCCTACAGTATCGGTGAAATCGGGAAAAAGGTGCTATATAAACCAGTGCATAATTTAAGATCTGTAAATGTTACGATTACAACCGGATTTTCGGAGAACCTTAATGAGTAAAGGATGCCAGGTTTCTCACAGCTAAGCGAGTTGGATCATCGGTATGAAAATTGCGGGCTGGTCGAAGAGCCGTGTTGCTGCCCAGGTGGATCGATCGTTAGAAAGTGTTGGAGGCAGTGGATACGAGATGGTACCCACGTGCAAAAAAAAACCGGTCTGGAGCGACTGGGAAGATCATGAGGAGAGAGGATGGAAGGATCGTGCGACAAGCGCTCGTGGATCCCACAGTGACTCGTTTCATCATACAAGCAGACGTAGCAGTTGTTCCCTGAACCATTTCTAAACGTCTTGCGGAAGTAAATCTGTCAACCAAGCGCCCTTTTCGTGTACTGCCTTTAGCACCAAAACACGGCAACTCCGTTTGCAATGGTACGAACACTGTTAAAAATGGGTATTCAAAAATAATGAAAATTTACTCATTTTTGAATACTTTCATTACTCAATATAGCTCCGAATCAATAAGGTTCAATTTTGAGAAACACATGTACTCTCTTCATGACTCGTATTTCTCGTATGTTTGTATTTGATGCCACATTTACTCATTTTTGAATCAATTGTATTCAAAAAAAATGAATACATTCAGAGTTTCATTTTTGAATACATTTTTTTTAACAGTGAAGCCAGAGCCATGTGGGATGTCACTGACTGGCAAAAGGTGATGCTCAGTGATGAATCCTGATTCGTTTTGGGGTCAGATGGTATCCGCGCATGGATGAGGAAGCACCCTGGAGAAAGATACCAGTCCACCTATTCTACCGCACGACACATACACGCACTGCGGGCAAAGTGGTCTGGGAGACTATAGCCTATGATAGACGGTCCACTCTAGTTGTGGTACGTGGAACCTTAACGGTCCAGCGTTATGTTAATGACATTCTGCAACCACATCTAGGACCGTTCCCAAATGGCCCACCAGGAGCTACTTTCCAGCAAGATAATGCTCACCCGCATAAACCTAGAGTTGCTCAAGACTTCTTACGTCCTTTTGAGACTTTTCCATCGCCATTCCGCTCCGCCGACCATAGAGCATAGGTGGGATCAGCTGAAACGCCAGATGTCGCATCAGTGCTACTCTGTGCAAGATTTAGAAGTGGCTGTTCAAAATTTGGGGGTCCATCTGCCTCAGAATAACATCAGACCTTAAATTAGCTCAATGTCAGACCGTATTGCGACATGAGTTTAGCAAAAACGGGTTCAACGCGCTATTGAATTAGCATTGTATTTGTCTCATTTCTTAGCCGGTATTTGTTTAGTTGTCTATATTTTGGGATCAAGTGTATCTCTCATCTGTATTATTCCGTACACTAAATTTCACTTCAGTTCAAAGCTTCCTTCTTGGGGCGCTATTTTCAATGTTCCTGAATGTATTTCGTCAAGAAATCACTCGAGGTAGTTCATAGACAAGAAAAAAAAGTTTCCATAGTTTCCTCTATGATACTGATTACTCTATGGAGTACTATACTAAGATGCCTGAAAAAGAAAATCATTTTTCAGCTAGAGCGTTGAACTTGGTATTTACTTTAGAACGAACTTCCATTCTTAATCAATATTGCTTCGTGGAAAAATTTTATTTGATAATATTTTTCAATACATATATGTTTTGAGAATCTACTCGTTTCTTCTCCATGTATAATATTCCCTAGCAACGATGGGCATAAAAGAATTACGAAAATAGTTAGTAAAAAATATAAGTTAAAACCGAAACGCAGTTCCGCACTAAACCGATAAAATTTATAACAAAAACTTAAAGTTCGACATTCAAGCGGATTAAAGAAAGAAATAAAACGTTTTCCAACAATTTTAATTAGCACCTCTTCTCATGGTTTGTTCCTGCTGAAACATTACTGAATTAAAAGAGAAATATTTTCTTTACTACATTGGACGCCGGTTAAATGAATCAGTGGTTAAATGAATCGACCGCTTTAATGAATCAAATTGTCAAAAACAGAATAAAATCCAGCTTTATTGAACCAGCCGCTTTATGGAATCAAAACTGTTTGGAACAAACGTGATTTATATAAGCGGTGGCCACTGTAACAATAAAGCTGTGAAAGTTTGTCTCTGGACCTCTGTCTGTTACGAGCATATCGCCTAGACCGTTCGGCCGATTTTCATGAAATTTGGCACAAAATGAAATCTTAGCATAGTGATGAGCACCTCGAAGAGATTTTTCGAAAATTCGATTTTGTTCTTTATCTATTCTAATTTTAAGAACATTTTATCGAGAAAATTATCATAACACGGACGAGCAAATTACCACAACGTGGACTAGCAAATTACTATAACTTGGACGAGCAAGTTACCATATCGTGAACGAGCAAATTACCGTAACAGGGGCTAGAAAATTAACATAGCAAATTGGCGAGAAATTCATCATCCATTATATGTAAATATACAGGCAAACCAAATGACCTTTTAATTTTCCATACGGGCAAAGCCGTGCGGGTACCACTAATAAATACATATTTCTCAAACACACGCTAAACTCAGTAGTCGAAGTTATTCAGTAGAAAATGACAAAGAAAGAAAGTGGCATCATCCGAACTTTTCCCCTTTAATACTCCAGCTCCTGTTATCGGAGGAGGAACAGCGGAGACTTTTAGAAGATGACGTCCTCAGACCGCGAAAGAGGAGAATGGGGCGGCCGCTTTTTGATAGCCCCATGGTCAATGCCCTCCTTCTTCTGGGGCGCTCGAGGAAAGGCGGCCCAGTGAGTGATGGTCCGCCTGTGCCATCCGATAATCGCTGTCATTATGGTATCTGTTTCCTTGTGGTTCGAGCAATAACTGTTGGCGGCTTTGACGGATTCCAGTTGAACTTGGGGCTCCAGTTTTTTTTCTCGGAGAAAGTTTCCTTCACCAAATGACGCGCATCCAATAGCAATGAATATTGATGGTATTTCGTGGAAGTAAACTTGATATTGAAAAATGAGTGCCCGGCTTCTAACTGGCTGGTGCTGGTAAGAGATAATAATCGTGCTAACCATCGGTGGTTTTCGGGAATTTCAGTTTATTGAAGAAAATTTTGACACAAATGATATTGGATGACATTTTTCGGTGTAAAGTGATTAACATGCTGTTTAAATAACACGGTGGTGTCCATTTTCAATTCCTAGCACACAAACTCGCGTGTATGCAAAATAGTGCGTTTGCTTTGGGTAAAAAAATTCTTTTTGCCTGTGCAAAAGTGCACATACGCACACAAACATCAATATTTACTTATGTAGTTATAACAGAATATTTATAATTGCTAGGAAGTCTTATGTTAAATCTGTACTATTAAAATCCAACCCTACCTATGTATGTATCCATCTGCCTAAAGGTAGCTTCCGATTGGCTGTCGGGTGAACTGCGTGTTTGCAGATGTTACGAGCCCTTGATGATGGTCACGCAGCAGTGATTTTTAAGGTTCAAAAAGCCGTCAAATGTCGCCAAATTTGGCTACTTCTCGCCAAATTAGGAACCAAAATAGCCTAAAATGGAGCCAACTTAGAGACATCTGAAAAGTAATAACAAATTGAAGAGATGTGTCTTCAATTTCTCGCCTAGCCAATGGACTTCAAGTAGATATGACGTCATCACCATGTGAGGCATCGTAGGCGGGTAGTGATATTATAAATTTGGCATGACATTCATTTGATGCGCATTTTAGATAAATTTAACACAAAATTTCAATATTGCTTTATTGCTTTTTTTTTACATTTCAACAAATTAGTTGTTTTATTACTGACGTGTAATGCGATGCTGTCGTGTTAAAAAGTGAGCTTTGCTTGTCTTCTTTACGAATAATAAAGCTGAAAGTCTCTGTCAGGATATCTGGATCTCTGTCTGTCTGTGATGCATGTATCGCCTAGACTTTTCAGCCGATTTTCATGAAACTTGTCACAAAGTTAGTTTGTAGCATGGGGGTGTACGCCTCAAAGCGATTTTTCGAAAATTCGATTTGTTCTTTTTACTATTCCAATTTTAAGAACATTTTCCCGAGCAAAATTATCATAAGATGGACAGATAAATTACCAAGTTATCATAACGTGGAACCGTAAAGTGGGCAAGCCAATTGGCGAGAAATTCATTATACATTATTTGTAATACACAGGCGAACCAAAAGACCTTTTAATTTTTCTACTACGGGCAAAGCCGTGCGCGTACCACTAGTAATTAATAAAGAATAAGGAAATGTTGCCGTATTAGCATGGGCAAAACCGCAATTTTTATATTTTTTCCATTACTTAAGACTCAAAGAAAAGAACTGAGCAAAGTAGTTGATAATATTTCTGATCATTTGAGGTGAATAAAAAAAATTAAACTTCAACGGATTTAAAAGTATGGCATAGTACTGGCGAGGTTTAAGAGAGCTTAAACGGTACTTTTTAAAGGAAAACTAATTGGGTTTTAATCGGGTGGAAAGCATGTACTGCTCGAGGGCAGATTCCATAGCATCAAAAATATACATTCATGAGTGCTGAAACATGTCGCAAGACCCTCTCATCCTGGACCTCCGTTCAGTAAGAAAAATTTCACATTTTGGCATGACAGTGTCGAAGTACATATCAGTGCTAGTACATCTGATTGGTTGAAACAAACACACGAAAAATAATGCTACTATTTTGAAATGACCAGTTTCTGATCGAGATTGAAATTAGATCTTCTGAAGGTTTTTAGATAGCAAATTCTACGTATATAATAACAACAAAAAGCAATGCCATAAAAGTGGCCATTGTTTGTTGTCGTGAAACTTCAAAGATACGTTTCGTGACGATACATGTATTAAAACCGTAAGATGAAATTAACAAGCAGACGAATCTTATTCAAAGCATATCATCCAAAATTTAGGAAATTATTTGACGTGAAGTCTTCTGTAGTTATTAGTCAAAATTTTTATCGACAAAACTATTTCTTAAGATTTTTTTAAAACAAACACTTATTTTCTTGATGTTGTATTATCTCCTAAATTATTTATAAAACGTTAAATTATTTTCACCTCTTTTTCTCTCTCAAAAATCCGGTATTTTCCGAAAATAACTTTTACGTCCTTTTTTTTTTACTTTACATTGCATAGACAGAAATGAGTGCAGAAAGAGAGAAATAGAGAGATAAATAGATTCACACGGACACACACAAACCTATGTATATATCATGCAAATTTAAAATTAAGAGTCAAAATTAAATTTTAATTATTAATAATATGTCTACAAATGCTTTATCTCACATTCCAATGTCCTCCGTACCAACCATTATTTTTGGCTTTACCAATTAGAATGGTATCCTGAAAAGAACTCTTTTTTTTGATCCAGACCAGAAGCCGAGAAATCCCTGGTCTGGCACTCCCAGAGGCATCGATTCACTTGGAGGACTTTGTGACCACGACATATTTAACGTGTCCCAGTCACCATTAACGAGCATAGAGGATCCTAGACCGACTGGCATCGGAACCAGGAGCCTTTGGTTACGAGTAAGACATATTTAACGTGCCCCAGTCACCTTTAACGAACACAGAGGATCTGCGACCGGCTGACATCAAAACGGGGGGCCTTCAGTTACGAGTCCCATGCCATATCGATCAGGCAATACCAGTACTTCATTTGTGGACAAAAGTAGAGTGATGGACAGAGAGCTAGATAAAGGTATACAGTAAACTCCCGATTATCCGCGGAATAGGGTGGCATGGCAACCACGAATAAGCGAAAACCGCGGATAATCCGAATAATAGTTAAAAGACGATGCAACTGGAAACATAGCTAAAAAATATGAATAACACTCACACATACATTTAAATTTTTGCTAAAAACATAGCTACATTCCATCTACTAAGATTGAATTTAAAAAATATACAAATGTGAAAGCTAAAAACGAGCAATAACATAATCATAAATTCAAAAAAATTTAACGACCGTTAAAAAAATTAGTGAAAAGACCCGCGGATAAACCGACCGCCGATTTTCGAGAGTTCACTGTAATTCATAAATAAATATATAAAACACACACACACACACACACACACACACGAAATGAGTGCTGGAAAAAGGTGAAGGTCATACGATACAGAAATTAATGCTCTTTCTTACAACGAATGTTTACCAATTATTTCCTTAGATTTAAATAACTTTCACTTTAGCAATATTTTGACTTGAGGAAAATAAAAGGATAAATCTCTATAAATGAAGAAAAGTAAGGTCAAATAAATTGCGAAATTCTGTCTCTTACAGGCCTGCGTCCAGGAGACCCCCTATTGCCCCTAGTACCTACAGCCTTTAAATTTTCACAAAATTATTTCGAGCTCCGGGGGGTTGCACCTGGGATTTTTTATTTTAAATTTCGATTTAGCGTTTTTTGTATTTAATTTTTTAAGCTAAAATTTTACATAAATGACCTATTGAAGGGATGAAAGATTTACCACACCCCTTAGCATTCTATGTGGTTCGAAAGACTTTTTTTTTCTGCATCAAATAAATCTTGTTAAAATTTTCTTAATTAGAACAGCGGATATTAAGGGTTTCTATTTCAGCGAAAAACTCAAAGCTCAACTCAATTAAGCCCGGAGCTAAAGAGCAAAATATATTGCTACAGACCACGAATTTGAATGCGACTTTTGAAACGTACAAAACTGCCGTTTTTGCAATGCTTAGGAGCCCCCGAGTACCTATAGCTATGCAAGTGGTTTGTTTTGAACTCGGCAGTGGGGTGCTGCTCTTCAAACCGATTTTTTAATTTCTCGGCTATTTATATTCCTATTAAATTCCTTTTGTCTTCGGATGGGAGCATGGGCGCCTATATGCAAAATTTTAAGGGGGGCGAGGCTCAGATACTTTCCCCTAGGAAACCGATTTCAGTACAGATTAGAGTTATTAATATTTCGACATTTTGAATAAGTTATTCATTAATGGGTGGAAAACAAATGTTTTTACAATTTTGAAAAGACAAAAAAGTAGTAAAAGCAAGGAAGTTCTAATTTCTAAGGGAGGTCTTGAGCCCTCACTTGACCCCCCCCCCCCCCCGTATGGGCGCCTATGGATGGGAGCGGAATTATGTTCGAATTATGAGCTCTTAAGTTCTGTTTTCTACGAGATGGGAGAAGGGAATTTTCAGTTCTTTGGAAAAGGAACTCGCAACGCGTTATTTGATTTGATTATTTTTAATAGACGATTCAAATCTTTTCGAATCAAATTAGATTTCAAAGCAATCTTCGGGGGTTGGTGAGCTTCAACGAGCAGGGGACGAAGCCCCTGCACCTAAATAAAACTAAAACGAACAAACTAAAAAAAAAGATGCGGTAGTGCTTTATTTCTTGCACAGTATAAAAAATATAAATAACTTCACAACAATTGTTAAGCATCTATTATAACTAACTGCAGCCACGAAGTTGAACAAGTAATTTGCATACATCGTGCAGATGGGTATCACGTAACAATCCATTTTAAATTCAATTACTCCCATTAAATGCTATTTGCAAAAGATTTACGACAGCACTATGTCAAATTATCAATTACTACTGGCACATGGAGCGACAATATTACTTGCACACATTAGCACATCCAGGAATTTCTTGGGGTTGGGAGGGAGCTTCATAACTAGCCAGAGTTTCCTACTGAGCAAGCGGTTGTTCATGTGGTCATACGTTCCTTTCATGCGTACATTTTAATGATTAGAGTTGGAAATGTGACTTAAAACGAAGGGTTCTAGAGGTTATTCTCCAATCGGTCCCCTGCTCACACACAGGGAGTCGTCTACAAATGATGTCACTGTTTGAGAGGGAGGGAGTTCGTGAGTGACAGTTTGGGTGCGGTATAAGGAAGTGTAACATCATACATTTTGTTTGAAATAAAAACTCTTACCACAATATGTTTACATGATATAGCGTGAAATGTGACAAAGAGAGAAGAGGGGGTAAAATGAAAACGATAATTTGTAAACTGGAGGGGGGGGGGGGAGAGATTTCAAATATACTGAGAA
Organism: Uloborus diversus; assembly: GCF_026930045.1. Lineage (NCBI taxonomy): Eukaryota > Metazoa > Arthropoda > Arachnida > Araneae > Uloboridae > Uloborus > Uloborus diversus. The sequence continues at coordinate 87,970,520 of NC_072734.1, read as the reverse complement.
AAAAGTGACATCATTAATGAACAACTCCTAGATTCTATACTGTAGAAATATGTGAACGTGTGAAATATTTGCTATTTATGTTCTTGAATAAACACTTTAGCCTGGATGGTGCCAAGGATTCCACAGACTCAGCAACAAATTTCATGCATTCAATGATTTTAATGTGTCAAGGGAATTTTTTGAACTAGATTTTTTTTTCAATCAAAATTTGACTTACATGCAAAACGAAATAAATGAAATTATGAGTATTAAAATTTCAACGCTTTAACAGTACAGTTAGTCGAGAGTAATTAAGGCTATCGATGGTTTCGGTCCTTTTGATTTACAATGATTTTATGAAACTACTGGGGGGGGGGGTTGACGAAATTTTGGAGCCCGTCACAAATGACTTTTACGGGGGCCTCCTCCACATTGTTTAATCTACGTCTCTACATATATTTCACCCCTAAGTTTAAAAATCTCGGGTAACCTTCAGGCTTGGGCCAACAGGGGTCCCGTCTCCCCCTCCTCCCGGTGCACGCCCCTGGACACTACTTAGTCATCTTATTAGTAAAAAATCTCATCAGTGCCGTTTTAAACGTTTGACTCTTTCGCCTACATTCCAAGAATTATATATTTTTACATTCTTTAATATTTATGGGTATATAATGTATTAATTCTAATTGATCTGAACAACAGCTAACATTTTTCATTTGTTTGTAATTTTGCAACAGAAACTAATGTGCCAAAATAAAACATAATTCAATTAATACTGACCCAAGGAATTATTATATTTTGCATAATAATCAAGCTCTGCTAAGAATTAAAATTACCAAATGAAAAATGAAAATTCCAGCCATAAATATTTAATAAAACTTCATTTCGACTCAATAAATCACCACCCAGTTTCCAAACAATGCCAAGAAAAAAAAAGAGGGGAAAAAATAGAAAACATGTTTTACCTTATACAAGAAAAAAAGAACAAGCAAAATAGCATTGCATGTTACTTATCCACGTCGTTACCAGACTTCAAAAAGGAGTTTTCAATCACGATCACGGCAAAAGGGAGGGAAAAAAAAGAAAGAAACAAGAAGGCAAAGAATATTATGAGCAGAAGAAAGTGAATCGCAGTATTAGGGGGGGGGGGGAATAAAATAAAAAGAGAAAGGAAAAGGCAGGGTAAAAAGATATCTTTGGAAAAGCAGAGTGGTTGGTTACTTGGGTTTGTACTTCTGTATTCGCAGTCAGCGGTGGAACTCATGATAAATGATGGAAATCGCAAACATACAAGAATTCCCTTGCAGCATAAGCAATGTTTCAGTATTAGGGACCACGCTGGCGCGCTTTAGAATGGAAGAAATCGAATTCTCTGTCAATTTATATGTCATCCATAACTTTATGAACACGGAGAAAAAGTCTTGAATATTTGATTCAATTAAATATACTGTTTTTTTTTCCTGAAAGATTTAAAAAAGATTTTTAACAATTAGACATACTGCACGCCTTGCATTTGTTTTATCAATATGAGAGGAATGAGGAGTAAAGTGAAATTTGACTCAGTTTCCAATGCCATCTATATGGTAATATTTTTACTTTGTTGTTAAACCTGTAGTCGATTCCAGTCAAGAAATGATTTTCTCTGAAGCTCAAGGTGCATCATAATGCAAGCAATTTTCAATATTTGCTGCTTAAATTATAATATTTTGTGGTAGTCAAAAAAAGGTATTGTAATCTGATAAAGTGTTGATTACCATTTCATATACTAATAAATAAAATATACTAATGTTTAAGACAGTAACTACGTACTTAATTTTAGTCGTTTTTTGCTATTTAAATGCTTAGTATAGTTTGTAAAGTGCTATACGGACACAGTGAATAGAACAGTGAAAGTCTTCTCTCGATAACTCGAAGTTCCAAGGGACCGGTTAAAACGTTCGATTTATTGGTAGTTTGAATTATGGGAAGTTTTAACAACAGTCTCAAGAGTTTGGGACCCGATGAAAACTTCGAAATAAAAGAATATTCGAGTGATAAACTTCGAGTTATCGATAATTGACTATATTTAATGAAAAATAATGTTTAAATGCAAGTTTAATTTTAAAATACAATGTTCTCTTTATTCTATAATAATTCTAATATTCGCATTCAAGTTTACCACACATTTTCCCCTACAGAAAATGGTGCAGAAAATTATCTGGATATCTGTGCAAGAGTACATAAAAAGAATACACCAGAACATGAGTGTCTGTATCAATTTCATATCAGCAACATCATTCAAAAGTAAACTCCAGGATTAGGTATGTGCATTAAAATCAGAATTAATTTTATCGGAACTTGACTTTCAAAATACCAATATAGCAGAAATATGGCCACAATTTATCATTAATTCTGCATTGATTTTTAAAGAGCTGTTCTGAATATTATCTCTCAGCGAAAATAACTTAAGGAAAAGGTGGTTGTCCTAACGTGTCTGTGCGTAACTTATAATACTATCAGTTTTGGGAGCCTCATTTATAGGAAACTTTTTATAATATTTAATAAACATTTATATATTAAGTGTAAATAAAATTCAGTGCAATTTAAAATCATGGTTGCATGTTTTCATCCATCTCCGACGTCGTTTCATTGGCGAAATACCTGATTTATACTACCGGTCGAAGATGATTTGAGATTCTTTGAGTTGTTTTTGCCTTCAGTTTCTTGAAAGCTATTCCAAACTGATAATCCAAGAAAAAAGATGAAGCTGCATTAGCTACTGATTGCTATCATCAACTTAGCTATTAAGTTTTGAGCAGTTTTTAAACCAAAGGAAGACTATACTAAGGATTATTTGAAACGTGTATCTGAATTCCTCCAAATGAATAAGTACATGATGTTATTAAGTATCTATTTTCACTCGAAAACACATGAAGCTACTAATCACTGCAGTTCTTCATTCGTCATCTTTGTTTTTCTGTTATCAGTTTGAAACCTACAAAGCCTTCATTTAGAAACTGTGTTGTAAATTAAATTTTAAAAACTAAGGGCTGTGCTCCTGATCGGCTAATCAACCCCCAAAAGTTGGTTCGCAATCTTATTTAATTCGCTAGTAGTTAAATCGTCTGATAGGAAGATTTCGATTTAAGAACGCATTAAGATTAGCACAAAATAGAAATACCGTTCTTCTTATAGAAAATTGAATTTAATTAAAGCGCTTATTAGAACAATAGGAAAATCCTGCTCCCAATCGAAAAAAGAAACGGAATTGATTAAAATACGCATGATGAAATTAAAAAAAAAAAATGCTTCAAAGTGCAAAACCATATACCACCAGTTCTAATTGACAAACAAATAAAACAAAAAATGCCATTTTTTTACTATTTTGTACAAATTTTCTAACAATCTGTCACCTTAAAGTGGGACATCATTTATGGAGGACTTCAAACTGCTAATTTAAAAGAAAACAAACATGTTTGTATTTCTCAAAAAATAAAATAAAATAAATCAATAAATAAATAAAAATAAAATTGAAAAAACTAAGTAAGCAGAGCATAAAATGATTTCGATCTTTCTTTTTATTTTATTTTATTTTATTTTTTTTAAAATAGACAACTGGTTTTGATGTTGAATGGTTCTGATATTACATAAATTTAATTTACAAACCCAAAAAGCGAAGTGGTTTTCAAAATGGACTGAGCTGGTTTCGATGCTAAATGCTTCAGATATTACATAAACTTAACTTACAAACCCAGAAAGCGAAGTTTACATCAAACAAAAATAAATTAAAGCCATCGTCCAAATGGGTTGAGCCACACTTCCTTAAATCTTTGTTTGAATATCACGGAACAGCACACAAAAGAGAAAAAACGGTTTTGATGTTGTTAACCTGATTGATTTCGTCCCAATAATTACTTCTACGAATGGGTAATGGATTTTTTTCCCCTCTCCGCTCTTGAAAAGTTCTTGAAATGATAATGACTGTAATTCTTCTTCAAGTATGAAATCGTGAATAAAGTTAGTAAAAGAGTAAACAACAGAAAGGAAAAGATAAGTTCTGGAAAAAAGTTTTTTTTTTTTTTTTCAACAATTACAGAGATTAAACGACTTCGCAGAAAAATCGAGCGGCGTTAGGAAAAAAAAAAAAGTTTTCAAGAATCTTTGAATTTAAGAAGCTACTTTTAAGAGAAGAATTGGATTTTAATTACAGGGCTTGAAGTAATAAAAAAGATTATGATTAATGGGTTACATAATGGATTTACCTTTTTAAATAAGGCGATTGAATTATGTTTGTTAACGATGCGTCGAATATTCCCTCTCCTTGTCTTTTTAGAAATATTAATTTCAATCATGATCTCATAATCAAATATTATTACACTATAATCCACTATTAATTATAGAACTGATATGAGATATTTTTCCGATTTTTGGGTTGAAATGAAAAAAAAAAACGTATAGAATATGCAGGAACGTCTTAAAGAAGAATTTTTAGTCTTTACTGCTAAGATAGATACATATGCTCGGCTACTTATTTTGCGCTTGCACTTATTGTATTTAGCTTTGATAAAAAAAACTTTAATTAAACAAATTATTATTGGGATAACAGTCATTTTTTTCTTCAAAATATTTTTGTATGTTAAAAATAATGATTTGTACGTGTTGAACGCATACAATTTGTTATTTTTTAGATACAAAAATTATTATGACTACTAGCCCAAAAAATTGTTATAGAATAATAGTCATGTTTTTCTTCAAAATATTTTTGCTTTGAAAAAATAATGGTTTGTGCGTGTTGAACGCATACAATTCATTCTTCTCCAGAAACAAAAATTTTAGAAAATTTATACTTTGTATTAAGATATAAAATAGTTACTTATATTTAAGCTCCCTGATATATATAATAGCGAATGATCGAGTAACGCTGACGTCATCAACAATGAAACTCGCCCCACGTCATGGTAATTTGATAATATTTTTTGGCAAGGTTTGACATGCAGGGGAATGCTTTATTTGGACAAGGCTGAACTGGATCCGTTCACTTAACTGTTTTACCGGTAAGACTGCATAATTTCAGGGGAATGAAGAAAGGAAAAAGTGGTCAACAGTGAACGCTATTTACTGGAGTTTAGGGTTGGAGTTAGGGTTAAAATATCAACTATCAAAATATCACCAAACAGACAATTGTTTCGTTAAAATGTAGAAGCAATTTTCACCCGTCATATCTTGACGGGCGATTTTCTAGTATTAAAAGTAAAAGCTTATAATTCCTGGAATAAAGTTCAAATATATGCGTAAAAATATTACATCCTAAACAACAGGTTGAGCAATAAGCATTTAGACACCAAATTGACAACAATGCGAAACAGAAAGGGTTTTGGAGGTTTTCCCCATCATATTTTTATGTGATTTCTTGAAGTAAAATCAATTTTAAAGTTTTTTTTCGTTTCAAACAGAACTGGCTAATGGAGGAATGAGCTTCGAAAGCTTGATTTTAAAGTTCTACTCTGTTAAGTTTAAAATCCCTCTTTTAGATTCTCTATTTCGTGAAGAATTTTTTCAGATCCATTGAACTAAAAATGTGTCGTTATAGTCAGGTTGGGACTTCAAATTCCCAAAATAGTTTGCGTGTTAATGAACTTAGTGATAACTTATAAAACTCTGTTGTATAGTGATTGCGTTAATACATACTAACAGGTAAAAAATATATACGTGTGTGTCAAAAATTGGCTTTTTGGTTGTTTCCCCCTTACATCCAATCCTATCTCGTTCCACGCCATACCAAGGTCGGAGCGGGATGTACGTACTACATAAAAGTTGTTAATATTTTAAAATACATTAATTACAAGATTTTACTGCATTTTACCAAAGAAAAGCATTTTCTTACAAAAGTTGCGTCTTCGTAATCACATTTTTCAATTCAAAATCATTACCCGTCTCATCCAGCCTTTTGGTTTATATTTATTACTAGTGGTACTCGCACGGCTTTGCCCGTAATAGAAAAATTAAAAGGTCTTTTGTTCGCCTGTATATTTGCAAATAATGTATGGTGAATTTTCTCGCCAATTGGCTTGTGCCCATGTTACGGTTCCACGTTAGGATAATTTCGTAATTTACCCGTCCATCTTATGATAATTTTGTTCTTAAAATTGGAATAAAAAAAGAACCACATCGAATTTTCGAAAAATCGTTTTGAGATGCACACCCCCATGTTACAAACTAACTTTGCGCCAAATTTCATGAAAATTGGGCCGAACGGTCTAGGCGCTATGCGCGTCACAGAGATCCTGACAGAGATCCGGACAGACAGAGAGACTTCCAGCTTTATTATTAGTAAAGATAACTTATAATACGAAATTTTGACCGAAAATATTAGACCAGGAAATTCCTCAAAATCCCTAGTCCTTACTCTTAAACTCGTTTGTACATTAAATGACGGCTGTAAATATTTGAAGGTTCTTGTAAATTAGTTAAGCTGTAAAAAATATATATTTTTTAAAATATGACAATACGAAATAACTTATGTTCAGTAAAACCGAAATAGAATAGATTACATAACTTTTCTGACAAAAATACAACTTTCCTTTAAAATAATCATTCATAAACGCTACTCCGGGAACAATTGAATTCGGTACTTAATACACTGCAAATCCAAAACATTTTGTCGAGAAAGTATGCTGAAGTTGTCTGATATTCAAAACAAAGTTTTTGAAATGAATTCAACTAGCTAATTCATTATGAAACATTATGCTTGTTTTTAAAATCTTTCTCAAAAAAATTGCCAGTTTCAAACGCAGTTCGTTTTAGGTTTGAACGGTAATATTCACTCAAGTAATCTATAAAAGCGGAATAAAGTTAGGGTATCATTTAAAGGTCGAAATCAATGGTCGCAATTTGCCAGTGGTGAATAAAATTTTTTTTAGGTGATTTAAATGTGTGGTATTGGTCGCGAAAATTGGCGACCTACTATACTTCCTTTTTCTTAACAAATATGCAAAATGCCGATGTATTGCGCCGATTATTAAGAAATGGAAAATCGTTGCATTTGCTTTAAAAACCCATCTTAATGTCGATGTTTTTCGTTGGAGGAAGAAAAAAAATCAGAGCACTTTTTTTAACTTCAAAATTAAAAGTAAGTATGTAGAGTATAGAACCTCAAATTAGCCAACAACGGATCCAGTACCGTTCCCAATTTCGTAATAAGCCGATTTGCGAATCGCTGCCAAAAATTTCAACATTGCGGACATTTATTCAACTATCGCTATAGTAGAAATAATTTGAAGATACATTCGAGTATTGATTGAGCATTTTAGTACATCGAAAAAGGTTGAAATTTGAGAGATAGTGGGGCAAAATTTTCCGAAACTTTTTCTCAAACCATACTTAAAAAATCTGGACATTTTCCTGATTTTAGTTTAATCCTTCTATTTAAGTACTAAATAAATAAACACTGACACCTTCTCATTCAGTTTTACACTGCCTAACTATTGATTAAGAATTGTATACGCAATAAAAGCTGCACATTTTGAATATCGCGGGAAATGGCCGGAATTGTGGATTTGCGAACTTTTTGTTTTATTGATCGCGTTGAAATGAAAGAACATACGCAATTAGGTAACAGGCAATTAAAAAGCAAAATTTTATTGATATTAATTCAAAACAAAGGCAACAATTAGCAAAATCACTATCGTTGTCACGAGGCAGTTTCAAAAACTGCGATCGTAAATACGAAACTTTTATAGGCGAGTACTAAAATTTCACACTTCCGGCTACTTTCGAAACATGTTTACAACATTCCCCTTTTTTTACATTAATTTTCTCACCAAAAGCAGTAAAGTATTCCCAATTTTTTGTGTCTCAAATTAAAAAAAAAAAAAAAACCTACCCACTTGTGACAGCGGGAGATATTTTTAGTGCATATAAAAATATAAATAATCTCCAAAATTGCAGAATTTCGGGTCATGCCAAGTTTGGCAGGACCCGAATGGGTCGTTTGTAGCAAATGGACCCATTATTGGCGACATCCTTTCTAATAGCATGGTTTTTTCCAAAAAAAAAAAAAAATGTTTTTCCTTCTGATACCCATCCATTTGAACACATAATACGGTCCGTTACTTTATTTATGATTATTTTTAAATGCTGCATTGAAAAAAAAAAAGAGACCCTCTCTTTTTACGATTCTGTTTTACAATGAAAACATCAGGGTTAACATTTTAGTAATTTCAATTCCGAAAATGTAATGAAACTTTGTTCGAAAAATTGGCAAATATGGCTAAATTTTTGATTAATCCTAGAATTAAACGAAATGTTTATTTAACTTCAAGTACGCATTTTTGTTTTCGTTTTGTTTTATTTGCGGTATGTCTCGATTATTTGGATTGTAAAATGAATAATTTCATTTTTCATAAAAGGTTTGTTATTTTTTTTTAAAGACATTTTCCTTTTGTATAAAGAAATTTAGTTAGGATGCGCATTTAGGGACACGTAAGTTCATTATGTAATGGTAATATGTGCAGAATGAAATGGGGTGGGATTTTAGTTTTGGAAACTTTTAGTTTGTCAAAGTGGCACCAGCAACGTCAAAATGGCCATCAAACTTTTCGGGCTTACTGATCAAGGGAGACTGGCTATTATCTTTTTTAAAATCACACAAGCATTATTATTATTACTATCGTGAAATATAAAGAAAAAGTTTTATTGCAGAAAAAAATCGCTAAAAAATAACGTTTTCATTAGATAATTTGTTACTTAGTCCGAAATAAAATTTAACTAGTTATATTTAACTGAAGAATACGAATAAATTCAGATAGCTATAGTTGGGTGTAGAGTCCGAATAAATTTTAGTAGTTCTACAAAAATCTTGATTATATTAGCTAGTTTATTAACAACTTGTTTAGATAGATAGTCAAAGTAACGACTAGTCAAGTCGTTTTTTTTGAAGATACGAAATAAATTTTGACATATAATCAGTAGCTAACTCGATTAAATCCAGCCTTTCATTCTCCTAGACAGTATGGTTCGTCGCTCTCAGTAACTATTACCCAAGTAAAGCTAGGTAACTCAATAAAAGATTTGGTTTACTCCATAAGTTCATCCACTGGTGGAATTGACGAAAGTGGGATAAAATAATGCTGTAAGATCCTTCTATATGATCACTTGTTTGCCAAACATGAATGAACTTGTTAGTTATTTCAGCTACAACATGCATGTTCGTTCATGATCCTGGTTAAATTCCATCAGTTACTCAGTTAAAAGTTGATGTATCATTGTGAATAAATACAGGAAGTTACCCAGTTTAGTAATCTAAATAGTAACTTGGTTGATGATCTTATTCAGTTTTCCATTCAATTTAATAATCGACTCATTACGATTAAATTAATACTTAGGTTGACGGTTTGGACAAAATTAATCTAGTTACTTAGTTTAGTTGTGCTATTTGCACGTTGGTTAAAGGATCTAGTTAAAATCTGCTTACGTTACAAAATGGGGTACAACATGATTTTAGAAAATATTTTGCGATTTTAATCTTAAAAACGTGATTTGAAAAATGTACTTACAGTTTCACCGTTCCTGGTCCAATATCTCCAGGGATGAAAGCTAAACTCCTGTTTGAACAATCTGCTTGAACTGCGAACTCTGGTCCGATACACTCACAGTAAACAGAACAGCCTGGTGGTATGTCTGATTGGACTGTTGACGTTTCAGCGCAGCAGTTCTTTAGACAAGTCACGATCACCAAAGCAATGATAATTGATGCTAAAATTTCTGGGTGGAATTTTGATTTCCGCATCTCCATGCAATTTTGTCGCTTTTGGTAGTGTCTGCTACCGGAAATGCTACTTCAATTGAATGTGTCGAGGAATTCACCGATATTCGTATTCATTGAAACTTGCCATATGTATGTCTTTAAATTTATTTCACATTCAGGGTACTTGATTTAGCGGATATAAACTTGTTCTGAAGGAGCGATATTAAATTTTCACTCGATATCAGTTACAGAACTTGCAACAAGATGTCAATGATCACTTGTAACCATGAAACATTTTCTGTTGCAAAAGGAATCGCAAGTAAGAAATGTATACGATTTGGTAACTATCAAAAACATGAGTTTTAAGCACCAAATTCTGACGCATTTGCCTCTTTCATATGGCACGCAAATATATATTAGATATATTTATTACATTATGTATTATACTTTTCTACGTGGAATTTAAGATACTGACAACGACTTTTAAGGAAATAATCTCTTTGGCGTTGATGGTATTTCACTTTCCTGTGCCTGATAGTACATTTGGCACGTGTACTGATGAAAGTTCCAGGAATTCTACCTACTTTTTCCATTGCACTTAGTTTTTGGAAGTAAATGCGAACAATTTAAAGTTACGAACTCTTCTACGCTGAAGAATTCCGATCATTTTAAGAAATGTTCGCATTGTTAGAGAACTATAATAGACTTAAAATGCAGGCTTGAAATGTATGCTGAAGACACTACTAATAGAATATCGTACCACAAGGAAATTGGAATCCAAACGTTATATAAGATATTCCAACCTAGAAGTTGACAAGTAAAAGTCCTTTTTACTCTTTTCTTGTTAATAAAAGATCATTGGAATGTAACTATTCAACTGTTTCATATTAGTTGCAATGCAAGAATTACATCTAACGTAATCCAGTCTCAAAGTAATTCCTGTAATGTGCATATTTTAGTTTTTATTAGCAAATTAATGAGACAATCTTCTCAGCATCGTTCAGCGCATACATACTGTCAAGAAACACTGCATGGAATACTGAAGGCTCATACTTAAGAAAATAAATGTAGTTGCGTTTGTAGAAAATTAAAACATACCTTTAAAATACAGCTTCGTTGTGGATTTCAGATGAAAAAAAAAATACTTTCAATGATCAAATCTATTCCTGGTGGATGCTGCGAAAAAATATTTATGCTACGCTAACGCGAATGCAAATTCACATACCCCTTTGAACACACGATGAAACACCGCCACGAAGTTTCGAACACACCACGTGCATTTTCCGATCGAGTTCAAAACTTTTAGAACTAATTTCGCACACACACTTTCTGCCACTCCATCTTAGAAACTAAGTCGACACCGAAGAACAAACTGTGTTTAAATGTCAACAAGCATTTTTGTAGTTTTTTTGAAATTGTTTTTAAATATTTATTCCCCCTTTAAAAAAAAATCGAGCACCGACAGAAGAGTTAATCGCAGTCCTGATTGTGTGGTTATGTGATTGCTCTCTTCTTAGGTAGGCGCTGCCGCACCGCCTGGGGCTGCAGGCCAACGTGTTGCCAACTGCTCTTCCAGTTTCGGCGATACGAGTGCCACCTCAAAACACGGTCTCGTCATAATTCCGCCAGGGGTTGCAACAACTTTTTCGCTTCTTTCCTTCTCACGTCTCGCCGCCAAGACACTCATTAAAACTGCGCCAACTTCATTTCGTTGGGATTGAGGATCAAGAAAGCAATGAATGGAAGTTCCATTTTTCCCCACGCTGCAGCGAATGTAGAATCTTCAATCCTTTGAGGACTGTAAACTCAGTAATAGAACAATGAAATTTCCAGTTTTTTCAAAAAGAATTTCAGAATATATTTTAAACAATGAATTTTCATGCAAGTTGTACTATTAATGTCCAAATACAAGAAAGAATTAATAAATAACAACTTCAAATCGTTTATATTCCATAATTTATAAAATAATCTGGAATTTAGGGGACAGATATGTCTCATTTTAGTCCTTAAAGGATTGATGTACTAAGCAGAGATATTTCAACTCCCGTTTCAACATTCATGGAAGGAAAGGAGGCGGGGGAGGGAGCAAATGGGATTTTAAAAATATTATGTTTAATTGTTTTAAAAAAATATTAAAAAAGTCAAATATTCTAAAATATTCAAGAGTAAGATAAGTATATATTTGATCCTTAAAAAGTTTTTTTTTTTTTTAAGCAATCACGATTGCTTATTGTTTACATTTGACTGTTTTGATGTGATATCATTTTATTTTCTCGCCAGCACCCTCTGCAGCATCACCGTCGACCGGCTCCTCACGATGCTGCTCCTATAGCGAAAACCGTCTCCAGGTTGCGTCCATATCCTACACTTACACGCATACATACACGCACCTACACACATACATACGCCTACACACATACATACGCCTACACACATACACGAACGCACAAACACGCCTACACATACATACAGACACCTACACATACACACACACCTACACACAACTACCCAAACTATCATGCCTGCACACAGACACAAACACATATGCCTACACACACATACACATTAAGCCTCCACACACACTCATACACACAACTACCCACACACACATACCCCCTACACACAAACCCCACACACACTCGTGATTGCGAAAAACATAATTTGAATTCAAGAGGTCAAAATTCAAATTATTATTATTATTTATTTTTTTTGCATGTGTGTAATTGGTCACTTATGGTCTTCACTGTTTTTATATATTTCACACGGCTAAAATGATGTTTTGAAAAATGCAATCCATCTATACGAAATTTTGATATTTGTAGGTAACAAACACTACTTTAAGCATTTTTCAAAGAACATTATCTCATTTTTTTTAGAAAAGCTATTTTTCTCGAAAACCATTTAAAATTACATGTCAAATTAAAGTGCATTAAACTTTCGTGAAAGTGAGCTATTGTATAAATTTGTAGCTCCTATAAAATTTAGGTTATATAATTTTAAAGCAAAATTTTAGCGAAAATTGCAAATATTTTCCCACATTAATTGCTGATTCATTCGTGTTCCCCCACTGAAAATTTTTGGATGCATTCATTAAAGAACAGAAATTTTTTTTTAAAATACCAAACACTTATCATAATGCACTTTGAAGGACAAAATAACTTTTCTGGGTCAAAAAGGACAGAATTTAAGTATTCCTGTTGTTTTCAATTACTCCAAGAAAATAACTCCAAAACGAGGAAAAGTGCGGCCCAAGCCAGGTAGAGAATTTGTTATCATTATCTAACTTTCTGTCATAGATTTGAGTGTTGGTGTTAAAACATGCATACTTTTCTGGAAAAGTTTGGTTTGAAATGTCTTGAGCCGCGCTTTTCCCCGCTTGTGGAGTCATTTTCTAGGAATAATTGAAAACTACAGGAATACTTAAATATTGTCCTTTCTGACCCAGAAAAGTTATTTTGTCCTTTTGAGTGCATTGTGAAAAGAGTGCTTAGTGTTTTTTAAAATTTAATTCTTTTTAGTGCAAATGTATTTCAGAAATAGAATGATGTTACCATCACGAAATTTCACCACTTTTTTTCATATAAATGCTTTATACTAAAAGGGAAAAAACTATATACGTCTAAAACTTTAAACATTTGTCACTAAAAAGTAATCCTTTTTCCCTTCTAGGATTTGTTTGTGTGATAATTTATTCCATTTAAATGACTAGAACCATTTAAATATTAAAGGTTTGCGAAAATAATATATACTTCACAACATACAAGTTACTCCTGATAAATATCCAGAGCCCCTATATAAATATATTCACATAGGGGCCTTACTTATCCCCGTTTTCGATTATTGGCATAGATGAGGATAAAAATCCTAAGAAAGCAATGATAGTGGATAAATTTCATGCTTGCATTTAATGTGGAAATTACATGAAATTTGCAGTTTTCCATCCAAACCGAAATAATAGTTTTATTTTAAAATTATTTTTTTTAGCGTTACGTTGTACCTTAAGATTAAGCAAATCATTTAATGAAATCCCGAAGTCTCTAAGTGTTCTAGTTGCTGAGACATAAGCAAAAGCAGGCCTTAGATTTTTCCATGACAATCAGAACAAGTATAATAAAAATGCTCAAAAACATATATAAACGTTTTACTTTTTTTTTTCAAAAATTTTCAAGGAATTCAATTTAGAAAGAAAATTTTTTCAAAAATTTTCATCCTGAAAATTTTAACTTTTGTGAGACAAAAATCAGAAAATTATTCAAATTATGTAGCAGATTAAAGTGTATATAATTGCTTCAGAATGAGCTATAATACAGCTCCAAAGCTCCCATAGTACTTGAGTGATAACATTTTAAACCACTGAAGGCAAGTTTTAAAAAACGTTTGCTTTTCAACGAAACTCAGAAATTAACTACTCATCAATTTTGAATAATAGATTAAAAAAATATATATATAGTAAATCAAGAGGTCAAAGAGTAATATTTCTGAAAGTTTCATGAAAATCTGGGATGATCAGACGTCATTAGAATTTTAACCAGGGCAGCGGAGTCAGAGCAAAAAAGACCGACTCTGGCTCCAACTTCGGGATTTTAGAGCCAGTGACTCCGACTCTATTGCTCCAAAACCAGTCCGACACCAACTCCGACTAATACTCCGTAAACTCTGGCAGAGTTGTGGACTTTAAAGAAAAATGACAGACTCGGGCTCTTGAAATTTCAAATCCTCTACTCCTAACTCCGACTCCTTTACCCAAAAATCAGTCCGACTCCGCAGCCCTGATTTTAACACCGTTTACGAAAATTTTCGTGTCTAATTAGTAAATGTATTTTTAGTTATAATAGTTAACTGCTTCGTCACTTGAGTTTTTTTGTCCTCATATTTTTCCGTTGTTGTTTTGTTTCTTTTTTTTAATTTAATTTAATGAATGAATGAATGAATTTATTTATTATTATATTTTTTTTAATCTTCAGAATTTACGGATTAAATTTTTCAACTCTTTTATCAAGAATCGTTCCTTAATAGCAATGATTTTTCCCTAATACACTAACTTTCATTTGGATTAATTTCACTTTATCAACTAATAGGATCTCAATTAGCTGTCTCCAGTCCGTGCGCCTTGGAAACCCCCATTGTGAAATGTGACGTTTACAATTCATGTGCAATGAAGTACCGTTTATACCGTACGTTTTTGAAGGCACTGTATAGAAAAAGCGTATACATGAACAAACGTATAATAGGTAATGCGTCAATGTGGAACCAATTTAAAAATCGTATAATTAATAAAAACGTACAAAAGAAAAGCGTACAAACGGTGCTTCACTGTATCTTGGATTTCGCGATGGCTATAATGAAGTTTTATGCGTTTTGACAGGTAAATAAGCAATAGGATATTCAATTTGCAGTACAGAACTAAAAAAAATGATATTTTGCTTTTTCAGTTGCAAGTTTTCCTTCTTCCCAAGCTATTGTGAGAGTAGAAGAACACACAGCGTATTTGTTGAATCAGGCTTCGAAAATACGTTTACGTTATGCTTTAAGTACACGTTCGGCATGTTTTTCCGTGATAGAAGAGCAAATCATGTATCAAACACTCGTTTTGTATAGAAAGGCTTTTGTTTCAATATGAATATCGGGACCATAATTCACCAGTGAAACGAGCTCATTTCTTTATTACCACAACAAAAAGGATTTTGTTTTCATTGCTGTATTTTTTTTTTTTTTTTTTTTGTTAGAAACGTCTTTATATTCGCTAAACACAACTTTTTTTTTTTGACACATAAGTGCAAAATTTCTATCATTTAACATTTTGTGAGCAGAAAAAGTGGGAAAAAATTGTGATCAGAAAACTATGATTTTGCTGTGACTTTCTCTCAGAAACATTACTCAAGTTCTTAATGGATACACAAAGCGTTTATTCCAAGAAATATCAACAAGAAGCAAATATAGAAACACATGCAAAGTAAAAAGTGTTACTACCGCTTTAGAAAAAAAAATAAAAATAATCTGTTAATCAAATCAGTCGGAACATTGTATAGCCAAAAATATCCTCACACTTTCAAAAATCGACATTTCTTCGAATTTGTAGAAGAAAACGTGACAAATAGTGGTACAATTTTTTGTTATGTTAAGGTTATGCTTGAGTTCACACTTCACAGTTCAAACACTCGCGCGTTTTGTTTCTTCATTTGATACCAACTACAAAATAAAGAAGCAAAAAAGGTTTTTTTGAACAACACATCGTAAAAATAAGAGAATAAGCTATTAATTTTGGCAAATTTACTATTGATATGTGCAACTGTTCTATAGAGTTTCACAAAAAGTACATATTCACGAATGTTTAAGCATGCCAGCATTGCTTTAAAAATATCGAAAAAAAAAGATTTTTTTTTCCACAACAGGCAGGGTTTTTTTTTTTTTTTTTTTTTTTTTTGTACTTTACCAAACTTTCGGAAAACTTGACTACGTACGAGGAAAACATTGTACAGAAATTTGAAAATGTATGTATGTCGCATAACTCAAGAACGGTAAGTCCTAGAAAGTTGAAATTTGGTCCGTAGACTCCTAGTGGGGTCTAGTTGTGCACCTCCTCTTTTGGTTGCATTCGGGTGTTTCTAAAGGGGTCTTTTGCCCCTTTTTGGGGGGAAATCATTGTTAATTTCGATGTGAACTCAAGTGGTGTTATAATTTGGCGGACACTTGGAGATATATCGCTAGTCTTTTGGTCGCCAAGTTTTGTCGCCAACTTAGCGACAAATTTGGCGATTTATTTTAAAAATCTGGTTTCAATTTGGCCATTTTTGGTGATATTTAGAGAGTTAACTATTGAATCACATTAAAATTTCCAGTAATGGGAAAATGACATTAAATTGGAGTAAAAGGAAGTCATGTGATGCACACACATCAGCTCAGTTTTTTCTTTTTTTTTTTCAAAATAGTATTTCAACATTTCAATCAATTTCTGTGAGCAAATTTTTATATTACACTGTGGGACTCGATTTTTCTATCATGTATACTATCACGTGTATTGAATTAATTATTTAGTATTAACCTGAATTGTCTAAAGATAAGGGAGTCTAACACGTCACGTTTCTTGGTTTTATAACCTCTATACTCATTTTCGTACACCCTCGTTTATGACGTGATAAAAAAATTCATTTCATATTTATTTCAATCATTAGAAGTACAAAATAACCTATTAGTATATATATATATATATATATATATATATATATATATATATATATATACCGTGAAAAATATTATTTGCAACAATTATTATTTAGCAGAATATTTTATTCCAAATAGAAGTGCTGTAAGATTCTGAAGTGGCAATCTATATACATAAATGGCTACATCTTTGGGAATCTTCTGGGTAAACTTCAAAACTTCTGGACGGATTTCAACCATTTTTTCACTATAGATAGCTACATTGTCAGGGAGCAACTTAGGCTATAATTTATTCCTAAAAAACTTAGTTTAAAAAAGTTATGATCGAAAACAGTAAATTTCATGTACTTTCTCCATTAAATGATTAAATATAAAACCCGTTGTTATAAAAATTCGTTGCCAACAACAACAATATTAAAAGTAATCAAAATGACAATTTTGAATCAAGTCTTCTCCGGAGCAAACATGAGTTTAAAGTCATTTAAACATTTGGAAACTGTACTTTTTGCACACTTAGGTACATAGAAGCATAGTAGAGACTTTTTCTTTTTGTGTGTGTGTGTACTATTTAATTAAATCAAGCGCACGGTTTTTTTTAGTGATCTTAGTTTTTTTTAGTTCATATTTTGAAAATTCTTCAAATTTTTATAGGCTTAAATTCGCGATTTCGTTTTTAAATGAATACTCGTTCGTTCTTTATACTCATTGCTATTTTACTTTTATGGGTAAGGAAGAAGCTCGATTTTTAATCACGTCAAAGCGGTGTGTTTTAAGTTCTTCCAGTTAAAACAGAAAACGAAAGAAAGTAGCGATTGTTTCTCACAATTATTACTGACACTGGCAACGCCGGGTATTTTTGCTAGTATTATTATATTTTAATTTATCTCGTATTTCACAAGAAAATAATTCTTCCGCTCTTACATATAAAACTTGAATTGACGAAAAAATTTGTTAAAGCTATGAATAAAAATGGCAATGGATTTTATATTTGAAATTTGTTTTCCCCAAATTGAGTGATGCTCCGAACAAAAAGAAGGGATTTTTGTCAGCCCACAAATAAGAAAGTTTATGAAAGGAATGACCTTGATGAAAATCTCACCCGAAAAGAACTAGCGGCTTGGTTGTCTCAAAAGGAGGAGATCGAGGATTTTTATTTTTAACTAGCTGCATGACCCGGCTTTGCACGGTCTACCTCGAAAATAAAAGTTATGTCAAGTGACACATGTTCAACGATCAGGATTCAATTAGATCAAAAAAGTAAAAAATTTTTCTCAAAATAATCATTTTTAAAGAATGAAAACGGCAAATCAAAATTCCTGAATGAATTAAATGCAACTTACTAAAATTCTTTAAAAAATGAAAGGAGATAAATTGACAAATAATGATCAAAAGAGGAGATTTTTGCCTCAAAACAAAAACAAAATTTTATTTAGTCACAGCCGAGAAAAAAATGTGGCAACCTTCTGACACTAATTTAAAATGAGATCGCGCAAACGATAATTTTCCGATATGAAAATAGTTTTATTAGGCGTAAAAGTGCTTTGGAATTTGTTCCCGGTGATTTTACGGCCTCTTCTTTTTTGAAATTCGAAGAAAGTGAATGAACTCTGTATTTTTCGCGGGCTTTCGAATGACTCCAAAATCGAACTAGTCGGATAACTATTTCGGGTAGAAAGAGCCATTTAATGCCATTTTCGGACCCTAAAATTAAAATTCGAACGGTTCGATACTTTTTGGCGTTCGAATCCTCCCCCCCCCCTTTCCCTACGTTCCTCTTCGGGTGCCAAAGTACCTCCCTGCCAAATTTGGTCAAGATCCGATGTAAAATGTGGATTTGTATAGGGAACACACACACATATATAAATATATATATTTCGTTTTCTTCTTTACTAATAATAAAGCTGAAAGTCTCTCTGTCTGGATGTCAGGAGGATGTCTGGATGTTTGAAGGATGTCTGGATGTCAGGAGGATGTCTGGATGTTTGAAGGATGTTTGAATGTCCAGAGGATGTCTGGATCTCTGTGACGCGCATAGCGACTAGACCGTTCGGCCGATTTTCATGAAATTTGGCACAAAGTTATTTTGTAGCATAGGGGTGTGCACCTCGAAGCGATTTTTCGAAAATTCCATGTAATTCTTTTTCTATTCCAATTTTAAGAACAAAACTATCATAAGATGGACGAGTAAATTACGAAATTATCATAACTTGGAACCGTAACATGGGTACAAGCCAATTGGCGAGAAAATTGACCATACATTATTTGTAAATATGCAGACGAATCAAAAGACCTTTTAATTTTTCTATTACGGGCACAGCCGTGCGGGTACCACTAGTTAATAATAATAAAGCTGAAAGTCTCTCTGTCTGGATCTCTGTGACGCGCATAGCGTCTAGTCCGTTCGGCCTATTTTCATGAAATTTGGCACAAAATTAGTTTGTAGCATGGGAGTGTGCTCCTCGAAGCGATTTTTCGAAAATTCGATTTTGTTCTTTTTCTATTCCAATTTTAAGAACATTTTCCCGAGCAAAATTATCATAAGATAGACGAGTAACTTTCCAAGTTATCATAATGTGGAACCGTAACATGAGCTAGCCAATTGGCGAGGAATTCACCATACATTATTTGTAAATATACAGGCGAACGAAAGACCTTTTACTTTTCTGCTACAGGAAAGCCGTGCGGGTACCACTAGTATTTATATAGATGAAAAACTTGTTGCAAAATTGGAAACGATGGGGTTCAAAATGTCATTGAAGGTACATTTCTTTTCACTTTGATTTTTTCCCTCCTAATCTTGCAATATGGTGAGTGATGGTAGCTTTCATCAAGAAATTAAACTTTAGAAGAACGTTACCGAGCAAAGTGGAATGCAAAAATGTTGGGAGGTTACTGTTTTTTTTTTTTTTTTTCAAATTCAAAATAATTTCTTTATTCACGAAAGGAAAAGTTAATTTTTCATCATTTTCTTCTATAGCATGTGACTTATTGTTCAACTCTATGATAAAATCTGCTATTTTTCCTCACAATGCATGTATAAGTGTATATCATTACTATATTTGCATTAATGTTCAAAATATAAGTAAGTAAGCCTGTTTAGATCTGATTTTAAAAAATTCAGTTTTTAACCTTTCGTGGGAATTAAATTTATCGTAATTTTAAAATGGTAAGAGCTACAAAGAATTTAGCTTATATGTTTAGTAGGCCAAACGGGACATAAGTCAGCTGTTTAACTCAATGGTACAGAAAAAAATTTTGTTACAGTGTTATCTATATTAATATTATAAAGAGAGAGGGCGGATTTTTGTGTATTTATATATTCGAGATAATCTCTAGAACTATGCACCTATTTGAAAAATTCCTTCACTATATGAAAGGTGCTTTCTTACTGAGTGACATAGGCTATAATTCGAAAAAAAATTGATAAATAGTTCTTTTTTTATTCCAATTTAGGCCTAAATTTCACGTAAATTCTCGAATATGGGAGTGAAAAATTACTTGCACATATTAATATTATATTTCTATTCCTATTCAGAGTCACAACTGTATTTATGTCGAGGACTGCATACTAAGTGCCTTGCGTTCATTATTTTATATACCGATAGATGGTAGCACCATCACCGGATCGAACAGTTAATGAGAATTTGGAACTAGTCCAGGAGCTAATAGCTACCTAGTGCTAGCACCCCCAGAGGTATCGTTTCACTTGGAGGACATTGAGACCACGAGCACATTTAACGTCGCCCAGTCCCCTTTAATGACGACGGTGGGTCTTCGACCATCAAGGTTCGAACCCTGGACCCTCCGGCCCCGAATCCGACACTCTACCGATCGGGCTACCACGGCCCATTAATATTATACATATCGTTGAAAAGGGTAGAATTTTACGCATTCTAAACAATTTGTTTCAATGCTCTAACTTAATTACGGCGGGAGTAATTTGCGTTTTTAGCTCGAACTTTTTTTGGCTTAGCTGAAATTTAGGCACTACTTTCTTCATTAAATCTATCAATAAAAAGTGAAGGAAGTGTCCCACAGTTTTTTTTTTACACCATTGGAAAAAGCGACATTTTTTACTGCAGATCTCTCTCGACCTGTGGTCGAAAAACTTAGCTTCTATCTTTAAAGAAAAAAAAGTTACAAGCGTTTTTAAATCAAATTCGAAAAATGTCATTGTGATTCAGGTTGTGTCAACCATTTTGTTTTCGCGTTTTTACGGTTACGCTTTTTGAATCCGTTGTTTCTTCCCTTATTTTGCATTTAATTTCTTAAACTTATTTTATTTCGTGTTTTCATGGTTACACTTTTAAAATCCATCTTTCGCATTTTAATTTCTTAAAAGTATTTTAATATCTGTCGTCATTGTTTGGAAGGGCAATTTTGCATGGTGTCTTTTTTTCTTTTTTTTAAGCATGATTGTTGAATATATGTCACTTGACACAATTTTTATTCTCAAGGTAGACTGGGCAAAGCCGGGCAATGCAGTTTTTAATATATAAAGATTTGAAAGCTACTGTTAATGTGATTTTATACTTTCTATTTTCTATTCAAGAGTCACACTGACTTCAACTGTATTTATGTCGAGGTCTGCATACTAGTGCCTTGCCTCCATTATTTTATATACCGATGATTTTATACTTTTTTGTTTGTTTGGCGAAACATTTATTATTGCCAAAGGAAAAACATCCACTTCATTCGCAAAAGGGCTGGGTTCCGGTAGCGTTGTCGCTTGGCGCGTTAGGCGCCGAGCAGTACACTCGAGGAATATTGTATTAAAGCAACCGTAAATGTAATTCATTGTTTTGGCGATTTGTTTTGAAAGAAAAGAAACTTTTGATTTTTTTTTTTATCGGAGTGAAAAGTACGATATTTTCTTCTTTTTTTCTGACGATGATTTTTGGATGTTCTAATGGATGTTTTTCTTTTTTTCGTTAGACGGATGGATTATGATAGCGTGGTTGTGGACTAGTTTGGCGATAAACAATAGAGTTGCGGAACTATTTTTTCATTTGAAAGATATTATTCGATGTCTTTTGTTTTGTTTGTTTGTTTGTTCATTTGACGAAATATTTTGAATTGCAATAAAAACCGCTTCACTCGCTAAATAGAGTTTTAAAGCAACTTTAAATCAAATTTAATGATTTGACGAAAAAGTTTTAAATTCCGAAGAAACTTTAATAGTTTCTTTAGTTCTTTTTCTTTCTTTTTTTTTTGAAAAGGTGTGTACGTATTTTATACAAATAAAAATGATCATTTCACATCAGAGGGGGGAGGAGGCGTTAATTTTTTTTATTCAACGGACTTCCATTAAATTTTTAGCACAGGCATTTCTGTGCGGGTACTGCTTAATAAAGTCGCATTATGTTTACCAGACATGAAAATTCTAATGTTTAGTTTGTTACCTGTATTCAGTAAACGCTTTTAACTTTTTTTTCTTTTAGTAACCACTTTATCCACTTATTCTTTAGAAAAATCATAAAGTTATCTTAAAGCTTCAAGCTTGAGGTAGGGCGTAGATTTATTATAAAAGTATTGACATATAAAGCATGTTGCAACTTGAAAAACAAGCATATTTTTTCAAAATGGAAAAAAATTACTTTCACAAAACTAAAATTATTTCAATTATCAGTTTTTGTAAAAAAAAAAAAAAAAAGTATGTAGGTTAATGAGACTTTTAAAACCCAAATGATTAAAACGAAAAAAAAAAAAAAAATAGCTCGTAGGTGAAGGTGTCCCCCCCCCCCCTCCAAAAAAAGTCGATATTTCAACTCGCACACCCTCTGATATTTTTTCTTTCAGGTCAAAACAATTGAAAAAAAAAAGTTTCATATAATAATTTGAACAACGGCAACACTTGCCGACTTGCGCCTGAAAGTGTGTGTACTAGAATCGAAAAAATGTTTTTTTTTCTGCAGTTTGAAACTTCATGTTGATAAAAAGTTACCCATATGGCCCCACATGTACCACAAAAATATTTATCCAAATTGAAAAATATTTAGGTGTCTAGCAAGAGGCCTAAAGTTTGGAAGGTTTTTTCCAAAAAAATTTTTTTCTATACATTTTTATAAAAATGTGAAACATATTTTAAGAAAAAAATATAAGTAGTAAACTCGGTTAATAGCGCTAAATAAAAAGTTTTGCTCTCTTGCAATGTTTAAGTCTCCCACACAGTACTCAAAATATGGATTTTTTTCAAGTTTAAGAGCTTGATATTTCATTGAAATGTGTATGTAATTTTTTAAAAGATAAATAAAAAAATCCGTATTTCGAAGAAAATTATAACTTTCAGGCCTTTTTATGTTTACCTAAATAATATTTAAATTCGGATAAATAGTTTTTTGTTACATAAGGGGATACAGGGGCAACATTTTATCAAAATGAAATTTTGAACTTATCCCCCCCCCCCTTTTTTTTTATTCGGTGTAGTACACAGGGCTGATTTACATTTTCGGGCGCAAGTCGGCACGGGTGGCTAAAAATGACTGATTCCTGGAAATGTATTTTTCTGCTTTGGTCAAGATGAATGTATCGTTTGGAAAATAATCCAGCATTTCCTAACTCAAAGAAACAAAACAAAAAAAAAATTTTTTTTTTTAGCTGTTGAAATAATTTGTTAATTCGGGGTCATTTTAGTCGGGGAAAAAGAAAAATTCGCTAAATCGCGAAATTCGTTAAATAGAGATTCGTTAAATCGGGATCCGACTGTAATATTACTGCTGTACGGCAACGAATGTTTGTAATAATGGGTATTGTATTTAATCATTTAATAGGGAAATTAAATGAAACTTACTGTTTTTTTTTTGCTCATAACTTTTTTTTTTTTTTTTGTAAAGAACAAATATGCTCAATGAAAGGTATGGGTCATAAGTTAGAGCGTACCCTATCCATTAAAAAGCTAATCATCAAAACCGGTTCACTAAGTTTGATGGTTTGAGCGGACAAAAAAAAAAAAAAAAAATACACTTACGGTATGAACTGATTAACGCCTCGTTTTTGAAGTCGGTTAAAATGAGTATAATTACAGTAAAACTAATGAACATTTCACTGTTGCAATGATTATGATTATTCTTTTTACTGTTCATATTTCTTTTTTACAATTTATTTTAGTTAGTCCAAACTAAAAACCAGTGCACTATTAACCATTATTATTGAAAATATTAGCTATAGTTAAAATCATAACCATATTCAGAATATTTAATTTTTAGTAGAGTTAATGCAATTTACAGTGCTTTTTATCATCATTAGTATTTGTTCTAGCAGTGTAGTAAAATAATTAATTTTCATTATTATTGGTATGTAATAGTTATTAGCATTCGTTACTATTTTAGAATTACTGTTATTATTACTATCATTATTGCTCCTACGGTGTTTTTTTTTTGGAATCTATCTACATCAAGATGAGCAGAATTTGTAAATCGAGTCAATTAAAAACTACGTGTAACAATAATGCAAATCAATACCAAACGCAATCACGTTTGAAATTGTAGTGAACATCATTATTAAGTTTTAGTTTTTATTATAACTATCATTATTATAATTTTTATTATTAATTGCATACTAATCAAACTAATTTTAATTGTAAGTAACAGTAGTTTGTGGTTTCTATTACTACTACTATTGTTATTATTATTATTTTTACTTTGTAGTTTTTGCATCATTAAAACAATATCTTAATAAGAATTTTAAAACTAATTGGAATAAAAAAATTTTGAAAAAAAAAATAGAACCAACTTCAAAATTACTCTAAAAAGTGAAAAATAATTTTATTCTTTAAACACCATCGATAATGCTTTTAAACATAATTTTTGAAGTTGGCGCAAAAACAAAACGTAAAATCCAGTGTAACCATGCTTCTTCCATATTTTTTTCAGAAAAGCATCCAAAGTTACGAAAGAAACATTTATATCGTTATTCAAATATGTTGTCATCAATGCATAATTTATGTGATAGTGAAGAAACTGCGACTGGTTAAATTTATAGTTGTAGTTAAGTTATGGCTGTGAAAGATTTTATATATCGTTTTTGCGCCAACTTCAAAAATTATGTTTAAAAGCATTATCGATGGTGTTTAAAGAATAAAATTATTTTTCACTTTTTAGAGCAATTTTGAAGTCGGTTCTATTTTTTTTTCAAAATTTTTTTATTTCATTCTTTTTAGTGTAAATGTAGGTATTTCAGAAATAGTACACGAAACTTCACCTTATTTTTTTCATAAAAATGCTCTATACTAAAAAAAAAAAAAACTCTATAAACACGCTTTAAACTTTAAGCGATTGGCACTAATAACTTATCTTTGTTCCTCTTTAGAATTAATGTGTAGTTAATTTAATTATAACCATTTAAGTATTACGTTTTTCCTAACTAATTTACATTTCACAGCATTTAAGTTGCTCATGATGCAATTCTGTATTTTCTTACTTAGCTCCCATCATTTGTTATTCGCATAGATGATAACGAAAAAAATACTACTGTAGTTGAGGCAAACCTAATGGTAGCATTGTGAAGGCTAAGCAGATCCTGATCACTGCATCACCACGCTTCCAGGTCAGGTTTACCCCCACTATGGAGCAATAGCACTGAAGAAGGGAATATTTCGATAAGTCACATAAATCAGCAAGGCTACCAAAGTAAAATTATTTACGCCAAAAATGAGACGACAGCGCCAGATTCCCGATTATTATCGAAATATCCCCCCTGAAGAAACTTGATGCTTGCTTCAGAGAAGCCTTCATTCAAAATTATCATTACAATTACTATTAATGTTACTGTCGTATGGCACCCAACTTTCATAACAATGGGTTTTAAATTTAATCATTTAATAGGGAAATTGCATGAAATTTATTGCTTTTTGCCCATAACTTTTTTCTAAAGGACAAATATGGTCAAACAAAGTAAGGGGACCTAAGTTGAGCCATCCCCTATCCATTAAAAAAAGAATCATCAAAATCTGTTCGCTAGGTGAGACGCTGTGAGTGGACAAACAAAAAAAAAAAAAAAACATACATACGGTATGAACTGATAACCGCCTCCTTTTTGAAGTCGGTTAAAAAGAGAGAAGTGCAATTTCCTAGAAAAATGTATTTAAAAATATCAAAAATGAAAATAGATTTAGCTTTAAGTCATATTCCTTTTATCTCCCTGTAATTTCCAAGAAGACGAATTGATGTCCTCTCAACGCTAGCCGAACGATCGAAATTTCGCGCTTTATTCGAAATGGTCGCTTTTGGCATTTCTTCCCAAAGCGATTGAATAAACAATTTTAGATTTTATTTTATCACATTCGCACTTCCTTTGCTACAACTCGAACTAAAAAAAAAAAAAGAAAGAAAAAAAAAATTCGCGAAGAAGAAAAAATAAAGTAAAAATTGAAATGATTTTATTGGCGGAACCGTTATCCCCGTGTTCTCATTTCCATACTCAGCTTTTGGGAAGCCTGAGATGACGCACGCATGCGCTTAAAACTGATCCTGACGTCATGAATATCGGCTTTGGCAGATGAAGGAGAAGGGATTCTGTGTTGGCGCTTTTATCATTCTTTTCAGTAAATTGAAATGTTGAATACATTTTTCACAGATCTGATGAACGCGACTGTAGTAGATATTCTCAATAAGTATCCACCTTTCTGTATTTCTAGAAAACAGGCGAAAACAAACAAACAAACAAACAAACAAAAAAAAAACGAATAATGTTTTTTTTTTCTGATCAGTATAATACAAGTATTTGAAATTCAATGTTTCAAATTTGTTTTTGTTTTCTTTTATTTCTTTAAATTATTGTTTTTAATACACACTAATTGTACCAAAAAATATACATATTTGCATAAAAAGTTCAACAATTGTCAAATTTTCCTGATATTACCAACAACTCTATTGATTAAAAAAAAGTTGTTCTGACATCAATTTGAAAATTCAACATTGACATTTATTTATTTTTTATGTGAGTAATTTTTACTTTTTGAAAATTTTGTGACAAATAACAGTCACTGTTTTGAAAAAAACACATAAAAATATTTTTATATGAAACAGAGATTCACAAACAAAAAACTAGATTCCTTTGCTTTTATTCATATGCTTCTCTTAAGATACTTTTTCATTCTGTGTTTCAGAAAATTTTTCAGCACTTTCTTCTTCCTAATATAAAATTGAGCAATTTTTCAGGAGTATTAGTATGCTCATAACTATATGCTTTTTTATTCCTATTTTCAAGGATCGAAATATACTAGTATTTTTTGTTTTGAAATATGTTTTACCTATTATCGGTGTTCAATAAATGATCAATAAATTCGAAACGCTGGTTTTCTGTCTTCTGTCACTGTCAGTTTAGACTTTCATATCCTTATAAAAAACAGTGAAAAGTATTACAGTCATCAATATCTTACAATGCAGTCATATAGGTTAATTTTGAATTTTGAACGATTTGAGATAATTTTGCATCTTTTTATAGTTTTTCAGTCTATTTGACTTCAAAACAAATTGGAAAAGAGCCAGTGTTGCACGTTGCTTTCAATGTTATTATATGAGTCTTCTACATTTTTTTTTTTAATTCAAAGAAACGAACAAGTTTCCCTTTTTTCGAATTTTTAGGCTCGTTGCGGGATTAAAAGGTATTGCCTGATTTAAATACATATTTTTAAAATTATTATTTTAAGTTATCACCAACTGCAACTTTTCTCTCCTGTAGCATTGAAAAAAAAAAAAAAAAAAAAAAAAAAAAAAAAAAAAAAACATTGAAGCAAACTGTTTCAAAAAGAAAAGGTGAGATTCCACCTTTTTTTCCTAATTTTCAGGCTACGTTTCATTTTATTGCTACGTTTTATATCTTATTAAGTTTTCTGTTGTTGTTGTTTCTAACCCCGCCGAGATTAGGTATTGTCCAGAGCAGCTCCACAAGTCCTAAAGTCTCTCCGCTACTCGTGGATGCGCTTTGTCGTAACACTTAGAGAAGCGTTGTAAAACGCTCCTTCTTGTTTCTTCAGAAACCACATTCAGTTATTCATTTACGTTTAGTTAAATTTAAAAATTTCATAACTTATGGTTTTTGTAAAAAGCATTAAAAGTAAGCAAAGGTGCTAAAGTAGTTTAAAAGCAGAACATTTCTAATACTACATCTTCTCCACCCGCAAACAGTTTAGTTCTCATTAAAAACAAGAAAGCACATGGATCATTTTCATGAAAATGGTACATCTTTTTTTTTTCAATCAATTTTAATAACTTCCACCAATTAATTAAATTTTTATTGATTTTTCATTTTATTAAGTATAATTAAGTGTCCATTGTTTGTACATAAGTAATTTATCAAAGACTCAGAAATAATTTGCTTTGGAAGAGAAAGGACACTATTTCGTCGCCCAGCTTCAAATGCTTAGGAGTTAAAAAGTGATTTAAGACTATACTGAACTGCGGCATCATTACAAATTATCAGTTATATTACATCTTCCACATGAAAAGAAAGTTAGAACACAACTTGAGGGTGAAATAGTTTCCCTCATGAAAATTGTCCCAAGTTTTCTATGTTTTGCAATGTTTACACTGCTACTACCATTTCGAATGTAAAAGAAGCAATTATACATTGAATCTCGTAATCTGTTTAGGAAGACAAAATACAGTAAAACCTGTTTACAACGATACTGTTAGGACCTAAAAAAATATTTTCATAGACAGGTTATCGTTAGACTGTTTGATTTTTTTTATGCTGACATTTTGCTGGGACCAAGGGAAGACAGGTTTATTGTAACAGACAGTATTGTTATACACAGGTTTCACTGTATCATAACTTCTGTGCTTAGTTAATTACTTTGAATTCTACTGCTAACAAACAAGACCAGTTTCATTATTTTTATTTCGATAGTTGTTTTGGGCTGCTGAATGTCCACACTGTTACATTTGTATAAATGAAAAAACAAAAGCTGTATTTTCTTGAAATTTCACGCAGAACACATTTTAGAATCTTTAATTCATTTCATGCTTGTTCGGTAACTAATTTTTTCTTTATGGTTAGAAAGATTTTTTTAAATGCTTGTATTTATCTACTCTGTTACATGAACTGCGTTCGCATACCTCGGCCGGTAGCTACCGGTCGAGTATGCGAAAGCAGGCATGAAGTGTTCAAAATAGTATTCAAAAAATTTTCAATAATTACTTAAATAAAAACCATTGTTATTTTATTATACATAAATAAATAGAGAATAAATAAAAAATATGATTAGTAGATGAAAATTATTTAAATGCATTAACAAAATTGAAAAATGGCACGCTGTTTTCTTGAGAATGTCCCACATCATTCAATTATTTTTTAAATACGTAATGAGTGGAGTTAGTTCGCAAACTTTTATTATAGATTCAAATTAAGACAAAATAATTGGTTCTGATTCCTAAGACATAGTACTGATTTTTTTAATGAAAAAACCTCTTATGGTATCCCTCACTCTTAGTGAGTGTGTCAAATTCTATTATTTTCTTCTTCGGGCATCATTTTGATGTAAGACGTATAATATCAACGCCCCTTTAATACTAAATGCCTCACGCATTTGCCTCATAAAGTGTACTTCCGTCAAACGCCAGAGATGACTTCCGGTACACCTTTCAACGCTACCTGGCGGCAAGACAAGAATGGTGTTGCTATGGTGACAGATCCAAGTAATTGAAACCAAACTGTTAATTGGTTAATTTCAAAATTTAAATTTAGAAATTAGCCCTTTGTGTTCTTCGCTATACATTTCTATTACCATCCGCTAGATGACAGTCGCAGGTGTACCAAAATTTACTTATCCTTGTTTCCTCGATTTTGCTCTTGTTTAGCATTAAGGAGGCATTCATAATAGTCGAAAATCATTCACGTGAAGTAGTATTTTAATTTATCATTTACTTATTTCCCACGGCGGAATTTTTTTTTTTTTTCATGCAGCGAAAGTTCAGAGATTATGGTTGAATAAATTTCAATTTATATTGATAAACGCTGTAAATAAAAATAAAAGAGATTGTTTATTTAAAGAACTATATAAATTTACAATACTTCTCTCCACCACCTTCATTTTTTTCTTGCAGAATATAAGTATCATTTTAATTAAGAAATTGAGATTTTTTTCTCTCTCTCATTCGAAATCATTTACCGGTACATCTAAAGTTACTAATTATTTTATTCCAGCCCGAGAAGTATTTGGATCGCCCGAATTTGTAAAAAATGTATTTGTGTCAATTTCTGTTTCGTGATCTAGAAAAACCTATACTAAAAAACCACAGCCGAGTTGAAGTAAATTTTTTACTCATCAAAATTTCTCTGTATTCGTTACTCAATAGATTGCAACTTTTAGCTTTTTGCTATCTCATGTTTTGATTTTGCACCTGCAGTTACTTATTGTTGTGACTTTCGTCAGCAAGTCAACTGTCTCTCTTTATGCGACATTGATGGTAATCGATATTCTATGCAACATTATAACAGATATTATCTTCCGGAAAATGCGAGAACTGACTTGTACTTCTCTCGATATGATCGGATGGAAATCAGTAGACAAACGCCATGTTAGCTGGATTGCCTGTAGTTGTGAAGACACGAATCAGTCCTCTGTTCACGGGAAATAGTTTTACAGGGAACGAAAGAAGAAAGGAATGGGAAAAAATATAAGTCCCTAGTGCTTTTACGCGAGGAAATATATTGTTTCGGAACAAATAAGAGTTGAAAAACTAATAATAATAGAACTTTAGAAAATTAATACATTTTTGCCAAACTAAAATTTTTCAAGTCTGGGCTTGCAGTCCAGGTAGTAACCAGGTAGTCCAGGTAGTGACTACTTTGTGTTTATAAAATAAGCACCTTTGCATTAATTTTAGTTCATTTAGAACTCAATTCATCAAATATCATACAAAAAGAACATACTATTTTGTAGTACAATAGGCTAAAATTGATTAATTTTGAAAAATGTGAAACTGTAACTAAACATAAAAACACTTCAAGCAGAGCATATTCCAGTACATGATACAACAATATTTAGCAATTCTGAAATTCTATTAGCTGCTTTAATGAAGTTGTTACTGTGATCAAGATAACTACATTAGAATACGATTTGTTTGTCTGATACGGAAAAATTCTGGTAGCAAAACTAGTGAGGTGCAACCTAACATTTCAAAATGGAACAGAACAAGGTGACATCACACTTGAAGAATTAATCACAAGTGGTTCGGACTTACAAGGAACTTTTATCATCGCAAAAGATAGTAAAGTTCGGGACATACTAAGCACTGCAAGTGAAGCGAAGTGAAGTTTCTATATGAAGCTGATAACCAGTGGTGCTTTGATAAAAATGACTAAATTATAACCATCGAATAAATGTTTGCTTAAAAAAAAAAGCTTTGCAACGTTGATTATTTCCTCACTTTAAGTTTCCAAACAAATGTAACCGTTTAGTACGTCATTTTTTTTTCAGTTTAGAAGTTTGCAGTGTAAAATTGCATTTAAAAAATGGAAACACTTAATAGCCAACTACCAGCAAATTACTGATAGCTTAATATGTAACGAGTTTTAGTTTGCAGATCTCAAAACATTATTGCAACTGCAGTTTCTATACATAAACAACTTGCAAACCAAAAAAAAAAAAAAACAATTTGCAAAATAAGAAACGAATTCTTTTAAAAGAATCTGCGATGAGGCATTTTATCGACATTTTAAAAGCTGAAAATCAATAAATGCTACTTTTCAAGATTAACCAATAACAACTTATGTTAACACTGAAAGGAATTCTTTCCAAAATCAGACAAGTGCTCGAAGAACAATAGTTGATTTTCCAAAGCTTTAAATGTCATCAAGAATTCGTGTTGAAAGTGGATGTCAAATTTAATTAGGAAACTGATTAAAAATCAATCGAGCGAGAAGACTTTTACGATCAATGACCCTTTACAAAGGAGTGTCGTTTGCATCATTAAAAGCGTAGATAACGGCGCTTTTCTAAAGCGGTCAGAAAATCAGAAAGTTTAGATTACGATTGGGTGATTTAAAAAGGTCTTAAAATATCAGTTTAAAGTGAAACTTTTACGTCGTAACTTTAATGCAAAAGGACCATAATTCAAAAATAAATTTGAAATGGCTGCAAATTCTGTGTCATATACGCCTATTTGAGTTCTATTTAATGTGCTAAAGGCATATGTTTGCTTTTTTTTTTTTTTTGACTTGCCTTGTACTAGCTACCTATAAATACAAGACGCTTATGCGTGAGAAAAAAAAGGGTATGTTTCTCTCTCTCTCTCTCTCTCTCTGCTTTAGATAGCTTTTTCTTGAAACAAATTATTTCATTTGCAATAAGAATATATCAAAGAATGCAATACAGTAAAATCTGTAAAGTTGACCATCCTTGTAAGTTGACCACCTGTCTAAGTCGAACGCTATTTTCAGACACAGAATTGGATCTACATCACATATTTCAACCTCTATAAGTTGACCACCTGTTTAAGTTGACCACTAAAGTAGTGCACCGCAAGTGGTCAACTTGCACAGGTTTCACTGTACCAGATTTAGCAATACAAAAAATCATTTAGCACGAAGCGAAACAAGTATCGAGGATTGTCACAGAAAGCTTTTGCACATACTTTGAAAAGGAATAACAGGGAAAAGTTGCAGATAATAAGACAATTAAGATCATACAATGTGAGAATGAAGGCTTTCACGACCGGTGTCAATAATCTTGTGAAATTCCCGGCTGTTGTGCCGTGGTCTGAGTGTTGTTACTCCAAACGTTTCGGCCGCATCTGCGGAGGCCATCTTCAGTGTTTATGTGGTCGAAGAATAACTAACCAGAATGAAGAGAACTCAACTTTCAGTCAACCAGAAACAAGGACGAACGTTAATTAGCCAATCCTGGCCCAAAACAAAGCTCAGGAGAGCTAGCTCTTCCCACATAAATAATGACAACACTTCGATATCCGCATCAGTTGCTAGGAAGTAGCTTCCCTGGAAGCTTCGACCACGTAAACACTGAAGATGGCCTCCGCAGATGCGGCTGAAACGTTTGGAGTAACAACACTCAAACCACGGCACAACAGATCGGAATTTTACAATATTATTAAGATCATACACTTTATTCAAGAGAAATAAACATTGCGGTTCTGCAGAAAATAGTCCATCCTTCTTGCTTGATTGTGCACATCATTTTTGCAAAGCTTGTTTTACTCTTCTTCGCTTCCTTGCAACTAACATTTCTTGGAAGTTGTAAAACTTTCAGCACATTGCCGATCTTTACAAAGTATCTGCTTTTCAAGTACCCAAAAGCAATCACTTTGCGTACATCAAGAGTAGTACGATACTTGGATATTTTTTTAATCAATTAATTCATGTTTTTGAGGGGAAGATCAATCTCTTGCCCCATTTTGAGTAATGCAAAGTATCTAAATCAGACCAGAAGCGGACTGTTCCTTTGTGCTTTTTGTACAAATAGCAAGAAATCTTTTTGTGGGCATTCACTGACAAACACTGGAATTTATTGCGTCTTCACGGACGAAAGATGAGCTTCTACGATCATATTGAAATTCCTGGCTAGACTAGAACTTTATAGTTGAACTTTTCAATGGAAATACTTTTTTTCCGAGATCTGGAAGGTCATTCTTTTTCGGATTTTAATTCCTGACATTTCTTTTTCATTTTTATCGTAAAGATTTCATAGCAAAATATTAGTAACATAAACTAATTATTGAAAGTCAAGCATTTTAATCCATATACAGAAAATTTAAGATTTACTAAAAGATACAAAACAAATTTACTTTGTAAAACTGTGCAAAACTTTCTGGCACAACCTTTACATAGTTTGTAATTTGTCCCACACTGCTGCTTTTTTTTTTTCATTTTCAAACCAAAACTGCTACCACTAAACTGCTCTAGAGCACTACTATTTAGCGAGTTTGTCGATAATAATTTTGAGAATATTTTTTTCCTCGAAGAAGAGAGCAACAGTGAAATGGAACCTTGGGCCGAAAATATTCACAGTATATCAACCAGAAATTAATTAGATTGGCTTATAAAAACTAAAATAACTTCCTATCTCAAATGAATAATTCCATGCACTACTATTGAACCACGAAATTCAAATACAGCACTAGGTATTGAAATAAAACTATTTTTCGAATTCTGGGGGGGGGGGGGATTGCTACGAAAAACTACCTGGGTTTGAGTAGTGGCCAACTCTTATTGGGAGTTGTGATGTCATAAGATAAGATTAAATACTACGTTCGGAGCTTTACCAGTGTGATAATAAATACGATACGAGATTTTATTTTCGATCAAAACTGAAATTTGCTGTATAACTACTTAGTTTTGTGATTTTCGGAAGCCCATCACAATCGCAAAAAATTAAGCCTTGCGAAATATTTTTTTCTTTTAACGTTCTGTTCTGTTCACATAAAATTCGCAAAGTTTTCAGCTTGCGAATTCGCCGATATCTTCATTTTCGCAAAAATTTACAGCTCGCGAAAGTAACTGCTTGTACAGAAAATAATTTAAAAACATAATTTTAAAAAATATTTTTAAAAATGGGTTATTGTTCTAGGTAAAAATTGGCAGGAGTTAACTAAACCGCTGAGCATTTTGCACAAAAGAAAAAAAAACTGATTTTTAAACTGAAATAATAGAACTCCAACCCCAAACACTTTTTAATACGAGCATTCTATTAGGCCATGGCCACTTTCCCACAAAAATATAGCTGTTATTGTCGATTTCTTGGTGCATCTCATCGGTGCCATATACAGGTCGGCGGCAATTTTCGACACTACCACTTCGGCATCATGTGCGAAACTTAAAAGAATTGCTCAATGAAAAAAGTTACGTGTTATTTTTTAGGAATCAATTAATTACCGCTCCCACCCAAATATGACCGATCTAATTCTCAAAAAGCACAGCCTCCCCCCCCCCCCCCCCAAAAAAAAAACGAACCACTAAAGCCCCACCGAAAAAAAAAACAATGGCAGTCTATGACGTGGCTCTACAGCCCCCCCCCCCCTGCTATGCGCCTTTGGAGGTATGGTTATGTTGATGAATTTAAAATTCGTTTGTATGAAATTAAAAACAGTATGAGAAATAAAAAGAAATCAACAACGTTTTATCGCACAAATAAACGGATTGCTTGCCGCACACATGTTTCGGGTTTCAGAGAATCTCTTTTTTCAATGAAAAATAGTGAGCTTTTGGATGTAAAGACATCAGGTAAAAGTAAATTGAATCGACAGCAGGGAGCTTAAATAGTAAAAATGACAAATCAGCAAAAGAAATAAGACAAAATAGAACTCTGAGCCGAAATTTATTACAAGATTCCCTTTGAAAAATATCCATTTAGCAATAAATTTCTTCAAAAATCATAAATTTTTGCTGACAAAATGAAACCGTTATTTAATTAACTAGCAAAAAATTTCACTTTGGAAAAGTTTCTAAAGATTTAATTGTTACATTTAGCAAAAGGCAAAATAAACATAATACAGGGAAAACCTGAAAAATGTTGAGAAAGCAGCAAAACAAATTGCAAAATGTGTATGAAACAAAACAAAAAATGGCAACGTACACTGTAAAAAAATCCGAAACGATACAGGTAATTTCCATGGAACGTTTCAGGAGTACTCAGGTTTTCACCAAATTCCTGTTAAATTTAATAATTTTGTCAAAACGTTTTTTGAATTACTACTAATTGTAGGAATGCGGACAGCTGGAGAATTCATTATCGCAAGGATGCTTAATGAAAAAAGAAATGGAGGGAAAAACTTTCCATGTCTTTTAGTAATGAAGTCCTAGTATTTATTTCCCCAGTATGATTTAATTTCATAAATAACTTATTTACTAATACTTTGAGTGTTTTTGCTAAATCAATAACAGCTTCAGATTTATTATGGTACTGCCACAGCAATTACACATCAATTCATAACAAAAGGGGAAACTCCCCATATTACCTCCTTCATACCTCACTTACTACGTCATCTGGACGTTAAACAATTAACACATTACTTTCGACACAAAAGCGAAAGAATCCCGGGAAGAGATAACGACCACAATGGCGGCGGAGATAAGTCGGTCATTCATTAGGGGATGAAAGGGACGGGTAACTATTTTGTTGCGCCGACTGTCACGCGCGACCTGAGAAAATGAATGAGATCCCAGCCTGAAATATGTGGCATTAGTATCGGAGAAGGCTTGCTAGGAGAGACAATGGCGCAAGTCCATCCAGATAGCGATATGCAAAAGAGATTGAGGTTGGAGTCAAGGGGGGTGGATTTAAGGCAGTCCCTAAACCGTCGACACTATTACATATTGAATTTTATGAATAAAATGTAAACGATTGCAGTAGACTTTTTAGTTTAATAATATATTTTAAAGTAAGCATTTGAAATACTACTTCTTTTCATTGCTTATGAAATTAATTAGGAACGTTTTTGTCCTATTAGGGGCATTATTCCTTGCCAATTTGATGCTTTTTATTGACGCCGAAGCACTTGCAGAAATTTTTCTCACCCAAAACCGGAGATTCGTTCTCAGGGGAAGGAGCGGGGGTAGGGGGAGGTCATTCATCAATATGAGCACCCCCCTCCCTAAAATTACTTACGGTAGGTGTAATGAGAATAATTGACCTTCTCTATAATTCAAAAATCTGTCTACAGTATTTCCTCAAAAGTTCTTTTTTTTTTTCAATTTTAGTCTCATACTTCATTGACAAAGGCGAGATGGCCTGATCGATAAGGCGCCGGTCTCGTAACGGAAGAGCTCCGGGTTTCAATGCCAGCAGGTCGAAGATCCTCTGTGCTCACTGATGATGACTGGGGCACGTTCAATGTGTCGTGATCGTAAAGCCCTCCACGTGAATCAATACCTCTGAAATGTTGAACCAGAAAGTGTTCGGCTTCAGATTTGGTTCTAAATTTCGAATTGTTGACAGATGGTACTCCCCATCTCTCATGTGCTGCCCGAGCTATTTCAGACTTCCACCTAAATGGTGCTCGTTAAAACCGAAGCCGTCGCTAGCGATTACTATTCGGGCTCGGTGATCGAGTGGTATTAGAAACAACAACAACAACATACAGTCGAGCCTCCATATATCGAACTTCCACATATCAAAATTTTCTATATATCGAAATCCCAGCAAATTTCAATGTTCATAACATAGAAAAATTGTTTCTATATATCGAAAAAAATCTCTGTTTATCGAAATTTTTTTCGAGACATTCATACATTTTTTTCCCCCACTTTAGACTGTTTGTCTCATGAAAAATGAAAGTTAGGGGAGAATATTATGTTTAGTAAAGGTTGCTGAGAAATTCATAAGAAATCTGGGTTTGAGGGGTGTGTAGATAGGTTGTTGTTCCGTTCTGCAGTTCTTAAATTCCCTCAAGTTTATTTCAAATCTTAGTTGCAGCCAGTAACATTATAAAATCAGTTTCAAGTCATCCCTTTTGTCTGTTGATTATAATTCCTAGTCTTTTTAGCTTCAGTAAAAATCATTCAAGTTAAGTAGATTGGTTTTTTACTTGTCTCTCGATTACATTGCCCAACAAAAATCCCCTCATATTGCGAATCAAGTTGAACTTCCGAAGAATGAAGATGTATGAAGGCACAAAAATGTAATTTCTGTTAATTTTTCAGTTATTAACTTTCGTTTAATCCGATGCTCGTATAAATTAGAAATTGGGTTTCATGCACGAAAATTAGCTTTAATTTTAATGTGTTAGGAGATTTTTATGATAAAATAAGATTGTTTCTATATATCGAAATTTCTATATATCGAATTTTTTTCCGGCAATTTGCTACTTCGATATATGGAGGTTCGACTGTATTTCATGAACACTAGAGATAAGGTAGGATTTCAGAGCCGGATCGTCAATTTTTCCGAACCGACCGGAACAAATCCTAAAACTGCCGGCTTCACTCATCTTCTTTTAAGTTTTTATACTTAGTTTCAACGAAAGAAAAAATGCAAGAAATAGGGAGAATATGCCGTACTCTAGAAATTTGCTACCCGAGTCAAGGAACCCTAGCTTGCTCCCGCTAGATCAGGAGCTGTAGGATTTTTTTCAAGGTGTGAAAAAATTCCTCCTTAATTTTCGATGGAGTGAAATTCATTTTAGAGCAACATAATATAAAAAAACAACTGGGTGATTCTCCAAAAACCTGACATTTTCCAATCACATTTCTTTAAACGAGCTGATGTGTGCATCATATGACTTCCTTTTACTCCACTTTAATGTCATTTCCCCATTACTGGCAATTTTAATGTGATTCAATAGTTTACTCTCTAAATTTTAAAACAGTAGCCAAATTGAAACAGATTTAAAAACAAAAAAATCGCCAAATTTGTCGCCAAGTGTTCGCCAAATTAAAACACCACTTGAGTTTACATGGATATTAACAATGATTTCCCCTCAAAAAGGGGCAAAAGACCCCTTTAGAAACACCCGAATGCAACCAAAAGGGGAAGTACACAACTAGACCCCACTAGGAGTCTACGTACCAAATTTTAACTTTCTAGGACATACCGTTCTTGAGTTATGCGACATACATACGCACATACGTACATACAGACGTCACGAGAAAATTCGTTGTAATTAACTCGGGAATCATCATTATGGATATTTCGCGTGTTTATACGTTCTTAGGCACTTATCCACGTGTGATCGAGTCGAAAAAAAAAATCTCAATATTCATTCGCGGGTGAGTAAAATGGAAATAAAGTCGATTTTTGAGTGAAATTTTTTTCGCGAATACAATACTTCCTTTTTTGTAAAAGGAAGTAAAAATAAAAATGTTGAAAAAAGATATAAAAAATCGTATTTACTCTTTGCTAGGAACTTATTAAGAGAAAAATAGAGGGAACTCACTTTAACTATGTTACACCCTCAACATGAGGGTCAAATTTTCACAGAGCAAGTGACAGACAAGCAGCACCAGGAGAGTTACAAAATGAATTTCTTCATGGGTTATCTAAATTGTAACTATAGTAATAAAGAAATAACTGAAGCGTAAACTAAAAGTATAGTTATTAAATGATAAAACAAAATTTAAGTAAAACCTCCCTTAAAGGACACCCCCAATTTCTTCGAATACAAATCCCATATAGGTTTTTCCATAATTTTCACTCTGAATAGCTTACGCTTCAAATAACGGGCATTCATTTCAACGAAAAAAAAATCAATTGCTACATTAAAATTTTTTTTTGTTAGCCTTACACAGTATGATAAAATTTACAAAAATTTATAGCAACTTCACTAACCTATTTGAGAAACATTTAGATAAACAACTGTCAGACCACTAAATCTCTTTTGGAACGATTCGTCTGAACAACAACAACAACAAAAAAATAAAAAAATAAATGAATAGAATTATTCCACTGATACATTTTTTATTTATTGTTTGCCAAATTTAACTTTCTTTTTTTCAATCAATCTTATTATCCAACTAATGTATTGGAAATAAATCCTTCTATTCTACGGGATGCATTACCAGTGCTTGAAAAATAATGCTAGAAGAGTGATTTTTTTAGGACAGGAGTATGACATTTTTCATACAATTTACCTGTTACGTAGGCCCAGAATCATATTTAAGGTATATAATGTTATTTTTCTATTCTAACTTCTTAATTCAACCACACTATGAGTAGAGTTAAAATTTTTCGTTTATTTAAAACAGAAATATTGTCCAAGAGAATGACAGCGAAATGTTACATACTCTATTCTTGAACTTCAAAATTAATTAGAAAAGCGGACAAATCATATTAACAAAATACTCAAGGAATCCGACAAAATGGTGACAATAAACAGTTTTATAGTACAGAAGATTAAAATTTCCTATTTTTAATCTATAACAATTGAACTCATTCCTAGGACAGGAGAATGACATGAAAACCTGGGGACAAAGTTTAAAACGATGTACCTTGATGATTTAAATAATTTAATTTATTTAAAGAATGCTATTTCACACCTTTAGGTATGTTCAATTTTGTACTACAAATTGAATATGTAGAATGTTGATACAAAATTTTTAAATAATTTGAGTCCATTTGAAAAACGGATGGGGACACGCCAAAAGTGTGACTTTCTGGTTATTGAAAAATGTTTGTAGAAAACTCTAAATGAGTTATTGTTTTAATAAGAGTAGAAAAACATCAGATAAGTTATTTCTAACTATTAAAAAATGAAAACACTTTCTGAGTTCAGCAATTTTTGTGTTAGGCTACTGAGATATAATATTGTTAGGATTTTGGATAATCACCCAACTGCGAAGATCATAATAGCTTTCAATTCTCAAAAAGGACTACTTTTCTAAGTATAAAATGGAAAATATCAATGAAAGAAGAGATGTGTTCTGTTTTAATTTTTTAGCAAAAATAATTTTTCGACTTTTTTTTATTAAAAAAAAAAGAAAGAAAGACGAAACAGTCAAATGTAATATTTTAAAGTAGGCGAACATTAACTTTCGAAAAAAAGCGATTTTGAGATTTTGAGAAATTTAGCAATTGTTTTTTTAAATCGATGAATTGTTGAGAAAACTAGAAGAAATTTACTAAACTCAAATGCACTGCTTATAACTGAAATTTACTTTTTCTTTCTTGATTTTCTCATAACCACGTTTTCAAGTTTTGTTTACGCCAACAGCCCTAGCAAAAAAAGTATTAACTCTTAAGATTTGAAACTTTGCAAACGTGGTAATTGAACATATTACTGTGATATAAACCTCGAAAAGTTAATGTTTATGCAATACGTGGTTTTGAAATAGTGATCAATTAAACTTAGAGGGAAAAAAACACGTTTTTCGCGGGAAGTTTTCAAACATTTACTCATAAAACCTGTTTTTAGTTAATAATTTCCAAATTTGAGGATCATATCACTCTCTGGTACCTAACAAAGAGATAGACATAAAAAGTTTTACAAATTATGAAAAAGTGAATGCACTAGAAGTGTGTTAAGGAAATGGTAGTTTTTTGCTAAAAATATGACTTTTATTAAAAAAAAAACCTCTCAAAATTTTTTTTTCAACAAATAAGTAGCAAAAATGTGTTATTTATGTAATATTTAATAATCGTATACAGTTTTAAAAAGGTGCATTGAATATTAAAGAAAAAAATATTTAGGGTGTTCGTCCATCCTAAGCATTTCATTTACTTTTATTTTCTAATTTCTTTATAGCTTCACTTTTATTTTAAACCGTAAATGTTTCAATTACCTTTTGTTCAAATCCAGTGGTGAATTAATGGAGAGATGGGGGCGGGGATAGAACTCAGTAGGCTAAAGCCCCCCATGATGAGGTCAGAATCCACACTAGATAAAACTGAAATTTCAGCTATGTTAAATACTTTTTCGAATTTAAGTTTGTTCGAAATTCGAATTAATAGTGTGGTGGAGCGGTAGTTGAGGGTAATGTAGCCCCTTATCCCATTTGGACAAAACTTACAACTGATGAATTTGTGATTTACAATGATATGGGAAGCTTGGGAGAAATTTTATCGTTTTGCGAACGAGCTCTTTTGATCGCAAAACGATGATACAAGGAATGATTTTGAGCAAAGGAGTTAGGGAGTCGCTAAAAAACAATCGGGGGTTTTGTAATAACGATTTATCTCAGCCACAGCATTAAAAAAAATATGTTAATTTGATTTTTTTGACATCTTGAATTCAAATTATGTTTTTCGCAATCACGAGTGTGTGTGTGTATGAATGCGC
This sequence comes from Uloborus diversus, assembly GCF_026930045.1. Lineage (NCBI taxonomy): Eukaryota > Metazoa > Arthropoda > Arachnida > Araneae > Uloboridae > Uloborus > Uloborus diversus. The sequence goes on along the minus strand of NC_072734.1, from coordinate 87,928,994 downwards.
GTGTGTGTTTGTTTAGGCGCATGTGTGTGGGTGTGTATGTATGCATGTGTGTGCGTGTTGTGCACGCGCGTGTGTGTGTAGGCGTTCGTGTGTGTGTATGTAGGCATGTGTGTTTGTGTCTGTGTGCAGGCATGAGTGTGTGTATGTGTGTGTGTAGGAGCGTGTGTTTGTGTCTGTGCGCAGGCATGAGTGTGTAGGCGTGTGTGTGTGTGTATGCGTGTGTGTGTAGGATATGGACGCAACCTGGAGACGGTTTTCGCAAGAGGAGCAGCATCGTGAGGCCGGTCGACGCGACGGTGGTGCTGGCAGAGGGTGCTGGCGGGAAAATAAAATGATAGGAATTCAAAACAGTCAAATGAGAACAATAAGCAATCGTGACTGCTCAAAAAAAAAAACTTTTCATTTAATAATTTTCTCTCAATTTTTATTCTCAGGAATTTCATACCTTGAAGTGTACTTCTAGATTTGCATTCACTCTCAGACACAAAAATGAAAACCGAAACGAGCTTAATACTTTCACTCAGTTCTTAAAAGGTAAAAAGTTGAAGTAAAGCTTCTGACAAGAAAGATATTCAATTGAGTTTCTGAATCTGCAGTATTGTTTCAAGTTTCTTTCTCTCCCTTTCTTCCAATAGTTTACGAGCGGACTCTTCTTAATCCTCAGATATTCTTTGGCTGGAAGTCCATCCATCATTTTAAAATGTGAACTTGACTGATGGCATTTAAATAAGTGGGTTTGAGTAACTGAAAAAAACTTGGTAGATGACACAATTATGAAACTTTTTGTCGCTTGTACTCCTGAAAAAAGCAATTCTTTTCTAAAGCATGAATGAAATATAATTTTTAATACTTCAATTAACAAAAAAATAAAATAAAATAAAATAAAATAAACACTATCTTTCATCCTTGAAAAAAAAAAGGAAAAGTGTGTTAACTTATAAAAACGAGTCAGAATCTTAATGTTTACGTCGCGGAATTATGTTTTTAGTTTAAAAAAAAGTTCAAAGACATAAAATTGCAATTAACGGAATTAGTCGCATGATCCAATTCTTTAAAGATATGAGATATGAAATGATCAGTCATCACTATGTTCAACGGTTCAAGGGCGTCCCGATGTTGAGGTCGCTGCGCCCTAACAAACTTTGTCCTTATTCTGCAATTTTATCGGACGATTCGGCAAATTTGGGGACGAAATTACAATACTTCCAATTTTTTATTGTTCGAATGTCCCTTATTTTCCCCCTCTTGAATATCTATCTTCCTTTGTGAATTAGATGTGCGCATACCCGTATTTTATAATTCGGCAACATTTGGAGTTCCATTCGGCAAATTGAGGATTTTCACTGTACCAAAAATTTTGGTTCGGGAACCGCAGACAGTTTGAATTTTGTACCCCTTTGACTCAAATATTTTAAAAAGTCCAGTTGCATATTTTGCCTTTCACTGCCTCTAATAAAATGTATTTATAAGTAAGCATGCTGTAATGTTTAATAAGTAGTTACTATGTTATTTCTTGCTTGGGATAATGAGGGTCAAAACTGTGAGGGAGTTACAAATCAAAACATATCAGTCTAAATTTCTCATAGCACGCATAGGTCAATGGGGAAATGCATGTATCCGTCTGAAAATCTTAATTGAATGTTTGCGTGAGTCATTATTATTACACTAATCTCTTTTAACAAGGAGAACGTATTATAATTTTGTAAAACTTTTAGCTTGACAGAATTGCAAAGGTTATATAATTTAATAGATTCTTTACAAAATGTATCTATAAAACGCAACTAAATCCGTAGTTATTGGAGTTGACGAAAAGTTATGAATCTCTTGGTAACTTTAAAACCAGAAGATTTGCGCAAAGTGAGGATATTAATAATTACTAGTGCAAAAAACTTTACCGGCAAAAAAAAAAAAAAAAACAGTTTTCTGATTTTTTGGTTTTTGGAAAGGATCTATACGAAAAACTTCGTCTGAAACAAAAAAAAAAGTTTATATTAACTATATTTTGGTTGCTAGACTAGAGTTATATCAAGAACTTCTTTGGCCAAAAAATATTATATTTTAAGTTTATTAATTTTTGGTTGCTGGAAAAGAGCTTTAAATGCCAAATCCACTTTATGAACTGTGCTAAAAAACAGATTGTTATGCTTTTTGAGCGATCTATCATTATAGTTTCTTTTCACCAAACAACATCACGAGACTATATTTAATTACTAGAAATCTTCAAATCTCAAGCTGTTACCTTTATTTATTAAGAAAAATGGGAAGAGTCTTTGGTCCTCTTCCAGATAACAGAAGGCATTTAGAGATTTCATAAATTTTCATTCGAAACAGGTATTTGGCCAGACTACGAACCTTCCCAAATGCAGAAGCAGAAATGTTTCCATCAATTTTTCTGAGGCTATATGTCTAAAAAATTTATGAGAGTATACGGCGTATATGGAGGACACCCTATGGGGACACCTCTGTGCAAAAGTATCTCCCAGCCAAACTTGAACGAGATCCGACGTAAACTGTGGATTTGTACAGGGAATATACATGCATAATTTAAAGATAAAGGTATGCCCCGTTTTAGAATATAAAAACAACTTTAAACGAATATTTAGGGGATGTTTTGATTATCCAAAGAACTTCAGGTAAAATTAACTTTGGGCAGCTTTTAAAGGGCTTAAATATTCTGCAAAAAGAGAACAAATATAACATTTTTTCGATGAATTACTTTTGGTTAAACTTTTGGTTTTATTTAGAATTGGAATGAAAACCTTGGAATACGTTTTTCTGTATGAAAAATACGCATGTTCTATTATGTGCCCCTGACAACGTATCCACAAAGTGATTGAGTAGTTAAGGCGTGAAAAAGTAAAAAAAAAATGTTTTGTATTTATAATATTAGAAAGGATGTTCCCTAATTACCTTTTAATAAATTATCGACTTTAACCGAAACAGAGGAGAAATTTTGCTGTCATTTAGAATCTTTATTTTCTCCCTCTCTCTCTCTTTTCCTATAGTGCAATGATAATCTGCATTTCAGTTGAGTTATATTTTTCAACCTAAATCATAATCATTAATCACTTCACGCATAACTTATTTACACTTTATAAATAGTACATAACTTAAATTACTTCGAAGTGGAAAAATCTTTTTCTTCCGTCTAGATGCATAGTCTTTGAAACTCTTGAACTGTTTGCATTTTCTTCAGAAGCCAATTAAAATGCTGCATCATGGGCGTTAAAAATAACATTTCTCTTGAACATTTAGTCATAAGGTCAATGACGAAGAAAATAGTATTTAAAAATATTAACAAAAAAAATGCTTAAAAAACAAAAAAAAAAAAACTTTTTTCAGCTCTTAAATGTGAAGTTAAAATACTGTTTAAACACAATAAAGGAAACCACGTGGTAAATACATGCAAGATACCAGACAACCCGCTCATCCAGGGAGTGCAGTTTCGTCCTTATTACAAAACTAGTCTCAGGATGTGATAACCTCGCCGTCTAGTACATTGCATGTAGTTCTAAGTCTTAGCCTTGGCTTAGGGGCAGTAACTTGCTGCTATATACACTAATGTTAAAATAATAATGATAAATGTTATAAAAAATAAAAAAAATAATAATAAACAAAACTTGGTTATCAAAAAATGAAACATGCGTGTTTATTATATTTATAGGATAGAACCTTTTGCATTTCTTAAGATATGTAGAATATGTCAAAGTAGTAGCATTATTCTTTTAGATAATTACACTACAGAAAAGTAAAGATCTTGCACTTATTACAAAAAAGAAAGAAAACTAAATGTTGTCTTAAAAAAAATAATTGTTTCTCTTTCAAATCTCTCCAGCTCTGAAAAAGTGTATTATGTGAAGAATTAGTGCCATTTAGATTTGTACTTACATGGAATGTATATTTCAGATACCTCGCGTAAATGAGCTGAAGTAATAAAGAGGTAGTGGATTAAAAGTGTCGAATAGTTTTGCATGAACTTTTATTCGGACTCAAAAGGAATAAAAGAATGATCATTAACATGATAGACAAAACTTTAATCTTGAATATGTCTGTGAAAAGGTTCAAAAATAAACCATTGTACTTAAAATAACTTTCTGATTATTCTCCAAAAGAAGTGACAAAAAAAGAAGTTATGAGTTAAGACCTTCTTATAAAAAAATACATGGAATTACTCTCCCGTGTTATAATCACGTCTTGGCAGGATGTTCTCATATTCCAAGTAAAGGATCAACAACTTACGTGTTTTCGGGTTCTTTAAGCAATCTAACAGGAACTGGAATTGCATCTCGTGTGTTGCTATTTATTTATACGTTCTGGGAATATCTCTTGAAATAGTTTATCGCAAGTTTTGCTAACTAGTGAGAAGAGCTTTAAGTAAAACGCTGTTAATACTTCGATAATATCAGTAAATGCTTTTAATGTTTTACGTAAATAATCATGCATGTTCGAGGAGACACAAACTTTTGTTGCAGCAAAAAATAGTTTTTCTGCATAAGCTTGGTTTGGAAACGACCCTTGTGTATACAGGGTGTTCCGTTTTAACCTGCAAGATCTTTATTTTCGCAACCGTTAGTCCTAGATGTATACTTCCAATTGCAAAAATGTTCAAAATCAGATGCAGAGTTCAGATATTGGAAATTTAAAGTAAAAAGAAAAATGAGTCAAAAAATACAAAATTTAACTTTTATACGGGCCCCAGGTCCCATAACTTATAGTTAGGGAAATAATCTCCATTAAAAAACAATTCCAACACAAAAAGTTTGAAATTAGTACGACCAATATTCCTCGAGATATAAGGCAGCGTTTTGTGACTTACACCACTTTTCACTTGACGTCAATAACACCTTTTATGGAAAATATAGTGGTTAACAAGAGTTTAAAATTATAAGTGTGTATAGAGTGTTATTTTCAAATTATTTAAGGTTTTGTAGTGTGTTTTTGCGTACCACGGTATTACATTTGCATTAATACTTGAATAGCAAATCTCATCTTCTGTATGGTCCCTTAAAACTTTAAACTGGGATATCTCCTTGAGTTTTGGTCGCACAAATGTCAAGTTTTTTGCGTTAGTAATAATTTTCAATGGAGATTATTTCTCTAAACTTTAGTTAGGGGGACCTATGGCCCGTATAAAAGTTAAATTTCGTATTTTTTGACTCATTTTTATTTTTGCTTCAAGCTTTCAATATCTGAACTCTGCATCTGATTTTGAACATTTTTGCAATTGGAAGTATACATCTAAGACTAACGGTTGCGAAAATAAAGGTCTTGCAGGTTAAAACGGAACACCCTGTTTATTAGGGTGTCCCCCCCCCCTTAATGAAAGTCGATTTTTCAAGTCGAGCACTGTTTTATATTTTTCCTTTTATGTCAAAACAATTGCAAAAGAGTTTCAGACAATTTTAACAACGGTAAACCGTGCCGACTTGCGTCTGAAAGTATAAACGAGCACTGTGTACTAGGCCGAATCGAAAAAAAGCTTTTTTTTTTGGAAGTTCGAAATTGTATGTTGATAAAACGTTGCCTCAAAAGTCCCAAATGTACCACAAAGACATTTATCCAAATTGAAAAATAGTTAGGTTTCCAGCAGGAGGCCAACAATTTATAACTTATTGGGGACCGGGGCTAGTAGTGACACTTTTGTAATTTTTGATATTACCGTAAGATTTGAACTGATGTGAACATTTAATGCATTATATCATTAGAGTAAACCTTGAGCAATATATTTATAAAACAATTATCAAAATTTTAGACGTATTTCATGACATAAAATGGATTTTGCGTAGCCTTTAAGTTTGTCTCAACTTGCCCCGTAGCGGGGCAAGTAGTGACATGCTTGAGGCTCATTATGACGCCCAAAGAACGCGTACAAATACGTTGTAACATGTACAAATTGTGTAACAAATGCAATTAAATGGGATATTTAACTTTAAGAATGAAATAATTATTCATTTATAATGCTCTGAACACAAAAAAGAACACCTTCATGTTTTCAATAACATTTTAAACGAAATGAAAATAAAATAGTTAAATGTATTAACGCTTGTGAAGTCTTTTTTAGAGACACATTAAAAAACTGCGTTATTCGAGAAAGATAAAACGTAGACCAGCATTAATCTTTGGCCATATTAATTTTTGACTCAGTACAATGTGAAGGCTATATCCTACAAGCCTACCTATTTTTATAAGCACTCATTATCATCGCTTGTTTCAACATCCGATGTGCTGTTAATGCAAATAAAATAAGGTTTATTTTTTGGTACATTTGACATTAAACCAATTTTTAAGTGTCATGCATTGTACCCAGTCGTCTACGGGTCTAGAAACTTTGTATTGCTTCAAGCAAACTGTCAATCTTTAGAGCTATTCGAATCTTTTTTCTTTTCTTTTTTTTTTTTTTTTGATGACGTTGGTGTAACTTTTTGTGCATTTTTTGGCATTTCCGTACAGTTCAAATTAGCCCGGTCAATTTAGACATAAAAATAGTGATCAAATAACAAAAATTCCGGGAAAGCTAAATTTTTGTAGAGACCTTGGGCTTACTATTACAAATAAGGTGCCAAAAGTCCCCATCGATCTCATGTGCGCTAAAAAAGTTATTCGGGGTCAAAGGTGAAAATTTTAGGTTTTTTGGATTTTTCTCAAAAACGGTAAGTTTTATAGAAAAGTACCGCAGACCAAAGTTGTAGATCTCAAAATTCTCTATAAAAATGGTCCTTATCATTTTTTTCTCTAAGACCAAACCATCCCAGATATTGCGTACTCTCAAAAGACAGCCAGTCATTTACAGAATCCCCTCTACTTGCATGGCCTTGAATAACATCTGGCTATTTTAGTCCGTGTGGCATCGTTCACGTACCCAAAGGGGCCGGACCCACTAAGGGCATGGGCGCACCCCTCAATATCGCGGAGCCCCCCTCCCCCCTTAGAAGCAAGATTCTCCCTCCAAAAACTGAGAAAAATACCCCTCAAAACAGTCCCCCTTTAAATTTGTTTTGAGCTCTCAAACTGTAACCACATTTCATACAATAAAACGTAGTTTGGCTGGCGAGTCGCATTATTATCTTGACTTCTGACAATGTTTGGCCTTAGTGATACATTGTGAGTAAGATTTCTGGATTCTAATCTGACTCTAAGAGATTCATCTCTCTTGGTTAGACAACAAACTGTGTTTGAAGTTTCTTTGTCTAATTTTACGCATCGTCTCGCTGCTTTAGTATAACGTGAGGTATTGGAAATCATATAATTCAGTAGTTACGCCCTCAAGTACCATTTCTTTTAAAGTTTTATCTGATATTCCTTTTTTAATAAGATGATCCGAGTTTTCCCACTTCTGCTTATCAAAGAACTCAAGTTGAAATCTGAAATTGTAAATTTTCGCTATACAATCGAATTTTTTAAACTTGCCATCGTACTATGTTTATAACATCAGCTCTTGTTCTGCAAACTGGTTACTTTGAGAATCTAAAAAATATAACACTAGGCATTGCGGATGACCATCATCAGAGAACTTGTTTCAAGACGGATTACGACGATCAGTTCGAAGTTGGACAATGAACATGTATAATTTCAGATTTCAATTTTGAAGCTGAGAGAATACTATGATCTCATCGATAAGCAGAACTGGTAAAACTCGGCAGCTCCCTCTTTCAAAAAGTGGACTTCCGATAAAACTTTGAAAGAAATTGCTTGGTGGCGTACCTAATGAGTAGTATGGTTTTCAAAATTTCACTTCATACTAAAGCAGCGAGACGATAGGTAAAATAAGAAAAACAAGTGTCAGGTACTCAAAACCTCACATGTCATACTAATGCAGTGAGACGATAGGTAATATAAGAAAAATAAATGTCAGGTACAGTTTGCTGCATAACCAAAAGGGATGGATTTATTCGAGTCAGATTAGAATCTAGAAATATTAAGCCACAATACCATCAAGCCACAATTTCTATCAAGACTGAAAATTATGAGAAGTAAAATAGTTCAACTCGCATGCCGAACTTATGTTTTATTGTAATCAATGTGGTTACAGTTTGAGGGCTCAAAACCCATTAAAATTTCTTTAGCAACGTCTTTTGTTTCAAAGGGTGACTGATGTGGGCTGTTGCAAGCCACATTATTTTAAAATTTTTATACTTAACCTTTGTTCTCTATCATAGGTAAATTTGACATTTTGAGCCAAAGTTATCTGTTAAGTGGAGAATTAAACATTTTTTTACTAGATAAGAAATGCTTTTATTACTTTTTTTTCGTATCTATGTAAGAATTAATTAATATGAAAACAAACTTTTACAAATCATAACTTCTAATTTTTTTTCTCTAAGTACGGAGCTACACGATGTTATTCAATTTTGACTATATTGGTCAAATTCAAGACTCAACGCATGTGTGGAACTTTAAAATACAGTTTATTATTAAAATGATATTATGCAATGTGTAATCTACACAAAAAGCCTGTTTTTAAAAGCGATAACATCAAATTTCTCAAATTTTGATATTTCATGAAATTATTATATGTTTTTCCAGTTTTTATGCATTTATGGTCAACTTCGAGGCGCGAGCGACACCTCAAGATACTTTTTTGCGGTCGAAATCCTTTTGTTGAACCAAATATCTGTACAAAAGGCAACTTTTCCGGGCTATTACTTAGCGTTTATCAGATTTTGATTTTTTTCAATCCACCCTAATGAGCATGGTCAGTACTTCAAAAGTAAGTCCACCTCGAACAAGAGCGGGATTAAGTGAATCTGAATCCAGCTTTTGTTGTAAAAAACACTGTTTATTTTGTGGCAAGGAAGCGAATGAAGAGGCTGAGAAGAACAAAACGCAGAATTATCGCAGAAAAATTTAAAGTTTCCATACTTACATTCAAAGAATCACTTTTAAAGTTAGCTAAAGATCGTTCTGAAGTGTGTCAAAAGCTGCTCTTGCACGTTTTAATTTTGAGTATGATTTAGTCGCTGCTTTATGAATTTTTCTTTCATTATTCTGCGTTTTCTTCTTCTCAGCCTCCTCATCCGCTTTACAGCCACAAAATAAGCAGTGTTTTTAAAAACAAAAGCTGGATTCAAATTCACTTAATCGCGCTACAGTACGAGGAGGACTACTGGCCTCTTTATCCTCACGTTGCTGCAGAGATTGAATTTTCCCGGGTGTATGATTTTCTGCAATCCACGCGAATTGTAACGGACTTTTGACTTCTTAAATAATCAGCATTCTTATAACTTCTCCCGAGACTTGCATCGATTAAAGTTGGCATTCCATAACTGCCCAGCACAACAGTTTCACCTTCAGTCAAAAGTTTATTGCAAATAAAGCGAAATTGTTACATTTTTCTTAAATATTAATCAGCACAAACAGTAGACGCTTGTGATAAATACGTTTATTCACTCGAACTGCACGTTTAACTCTAAAAGAAGCAGGTACGTCAGGGGTGCCCTCCCCCCCTAGGAGGGGTTATGGCCCAGACTGCGCCATCGAAATTTTTAGGCGGATTGTTTTGAGGAATATTTTTCATTTGGGGGAGGCATGCTTTGGGGGGGGGGGATTTCCGCGAAAATGAGGGGGTGCGCCTTTGCTCTTAGTGGGTTGGGCACCTCTGGGTATGTGAACGATGCCACACGGACTAGAATAGCCAGATGTTATTCAAGGCCACGCGAGTAGAGAGGATTCTGTAAATGACTGGCTGTCTTTTGAGAGTACGCAATATCTGGGAAGGTTTGGTCTTGGAGAAAAAATGATAAGGACCATTTTTATAGAGAATTTTGAGATCTACAACTTTGGTCTGCGGTACTTTTCGATAAAACTTACCGTTTTTGAGAAAAATTCAAAAAATTTAAAATTTTGACCTTTGACCCCGAATAACTTTTTTAGCGCACAAGGGATCGATGGGGACTTTTGGCACCTTATTTGTAATAGTAAGCCCAAGGTCCCTACAAAAATTTAGCTTTCCCGGAATTTTTGTTATTTCAATTGTCTAAATTGACCGGACTAAATTTTGCGTTTTCTTCTTCTATTAGTTCCTTGCGTTCCGTTACTTTTTGTTTTGCTCCAATTTTCTCTTTAGGTGCAGCTACTAGAATAGTATGTTTTAAAACTTTTACTCTAGCGGAGTACTTGCACTTTGAATTTCCAGCTTTAGGTGGCCGTCTTTTTTTTCTATAAAGTCTACCGCTGTCACAATACTAATGTCAACTTCCATAGAGTCATCCAATTCAATGAGATTTCTCCATTCTGAAGACTTCTCTGCATTCTTACTATTATTGACTAATTTTATTGCTGAAGTGCGGGATTGGATAACAGCTTCATACTTATTTCCATTTGGGTCATCAATAACGCTCTCATCCCTGATGGGCATCGGACTGGGGCAAGTAGGGAGACTGTCACAACGTGCTTCCTTGACTTTGTCACAACTAGCCCCGTGTAACGCCATTTTGAACTTTACTGAATCGTTTCCAAAATATTATCATGATCAACAAATGAAATGAGATACATAGAATAACAGCTCAAAACGTAGGTATTTAAATAATGTTAGGAAAGTTTTCACACCTCAGTGTCCTTAGTGGCAATGACAATTCCAACGCAGGTCACAAAATTTACTTTCGCTGTAGAAAACACAATAAATATTTTTATCTTGAAAACAGTAAAACGCTATACTTCCAAACTTACACAAGGCACTGAAACCATCAACCTGCTCACTCACATGATGTGACAGATATTGAAATCTATTGGCTCAGCCAGGAGACTCGATGGCACAACTTGCCCCTGGCACAACTAACTCCGGTCTCCCCGACTTCAAAAAACTGATTTTTTTTTCTATTTATCTTTTGAAAAATTACACATCAATTTAAATTAAATATATAAAAAAGTTCAAAAACTATTAGTCAACACACTTTCAAATCAACATTTGTAAATTAATAATAAAAATATATTATATTTAAATTGGAAAATTCAACCTAAACTGGAAAAAATCCATTGAAAAAATCCATATCTTTGAGTATGAGAGACTTAAATATTGCAAGAGAGCAAACATTTCTATTTAATACTTACTAGTGTTCACATTTTTCATCTTGATAATTTCTTCAAACTTACCTTGCATTTTTTTAAAAAATATGTAGAAAAAAAATCAATTTTTTGATGAAAACTAAAAATTTTACTCCTAATCTGGAATTTCTAAATGCTTTTTAATTTGAATAAATGTTTTTGCGGTACATGTGGGGTATAGGGTCAACGTTTTAACATTAACTGTCGGGTATCTAAAAAAAGTTTTTTTTTTTAGATTTGACTTGGTATACAATTGCTGGTTCACACTTTCAGACGCAAGTCGGCACCGTTTGCCGCTGTTTAAACTATTTAAAAATTTTTTACACTTGCTTTGACATAAAAGGGAAAATATAAGAAGGTGTGCCACTTGAAAAAGCTAATTCCTTTTTTTTTCTTGTGTGTGTGTGTATGTGGAGAGGGGAGAGGGACATCCTAATATGCAGTGCAAATTTGCCGTTTAAAGGTAAATGGCAGTAACTGCAAATTTTTCATTTTCCATTTTTTTTTTACATTTTTGTCATCTATTCTACTTTAACTTCACTGTAAAAGCTTGCTTATTTGGTTTCCGATTAAAAAAGTGAAGAAAATGTATCATTCCCTCATTTCCTCATTGCTAGTAATGAATCCAAAACTCGTTTCCTCAAAGGTCTCGAAATTGTATTTCTGCAGATACTGCCATTTACTTGCCAACAGCAGACCTCTTTAGACATTTTTTGAGCACGGATACTTTTCCCTTTTTTTTAGAACACTTTGACGTAGACTTTTTGGAACATTCCTCAAAGCAGTTCTGAGGACACTAACTTGGTTCAGTGCACTATTTTAACTGCATTTGAGAACATTTTTTCTGCACTGACTCATGCCTTTTCTTTCTGAAAACTTTGTAGCACACCCATTTGATTGCACCAATAGTTTTTGCTGTTAAATTTATAGCAATGCCGCGAAGCAGCTGTTAACTGCCGCCAGGTAATGAAATCTTTGACCAGGGAAGACCATCCATTTTGACGGCCTTCGCGACCAGGGGCCCCGCAAACTTAAATTTTTGGGAGTGTGGAAATTCTCAATTTGCCGAATGGAACTCCAAATTTTCCCGAATGATGATAATTTCATTGAATGGAATTCCTAATTTTGTCGACTGATGATAATTTTGCCGCATGGAACTTCAAATTTTGTCAGAAAGACTTCCAAATTTCGCCGAACAGAACTCCAAATTTTGCCAAATGATGATAATTTTACTGAATCGAACTCCAAATTTTGCCAAATGATGATAATTTTACTGAATCGAACTCCAAATTTTGCCAAATGATAATAACTTTTCCGCATGGAACTTCAAATTTTGTCAGGTGAATTTCCAAATTTCACCGAACAGAACTCCAAATTTTGCAGCATGATAATAATTTTACTGAATGGGAACTCCAAATTTTGCCGAATGATGATAATTTTACTGAATAGAACTCCAAATTTTGTCGAATGATAATAACTTTTCCGATGGAACTTCAAATTTTGTCAGTCGGACTTTCAAATTTCACCGAACAGAACTCCAAATTTTGCCGAATTGTCAGACAAAATTTGCAAAGAAGGAAAAATTTTAAAGGTCACAGTGACCTCCCGGGATCGCTCATCGGAGCGCCCTGTTTGCAACGCCGCGCCGCACAGTGGGGCAAAAACGACAAAAAGCGCTTTAAAATGTTTTTAAACCTCTCTCGCTTGTTTAAACAGGCATATTATTATGGAGTTTTCTCGATTTGTTTGGGCTCAGGGTCCAAAGTTCGCAGGTTTACGCAGTTAATTCCTTTTCAGGGTCTTTCGACAGACCATTTATGACTAATTAATATTAATTTCTAAAAGGACATAAGAGGACATTTTTTTGTAGAGTGTTTTGAAAAACATAACCTTGAATTCCCAAGTTTTCGGTGCTGATCAAAACCAATTTTCGGTTTGAGAATTCGATTACTCATTTTTTTTCGTTCTATAACTATTGTTGGACACGAGAGAAATTAAATATACCCGCCTTTAATAAGAAAAAATATATATATAGATTGCTTAAAAACATTTTTTGTAAATTCCCGCACTAATGTTTCTTCAACATTCTAAAGCTCCCTCTACAGTAAACTCTCGATTCAAGTGCTGCGGGTAATAAAAATCGCGGGTATACCGCAAAAAGGCTAAAATGAGGACAAATTAGCTTAAAATTGTCCTTCCTCAAAAACTTAACTCCATTGATGCATAATACTTTCCTCAAACAGTTAAACTATATACAGTACAGTAAAAATGTTTGTAATTTTTTTTACAACAGATCTTAACATCAATAAAGAACTAATTTATATACGATAAAGAAAACACAATAAATAAATAAAGAAAACAGAAACAACCAAGTTTAAATTTACAAATTATCGACAAAAGACAGCCATTGGTGCATGCTTTTTACTGCGAAAATACATGCTCTTGATTGTTGATTCACTCGCGGATAATCGAAAGTGTACTGTAGCATCATATTGAGAGATTCAATCCACTGGTAGTTAAAGAAACTGTTCAAACTGCATTTGCTCAAAAGCCAGCGATAATTTCACAAGTATGCTCCAATGCGCATTCAATCTGCTTTTTAATGCGTTCCCAAGTTTAAATTTAAGAAATATCTAGAGCGGGACACGTTTGAAACAGACTCGGAACAAATTTCAGTGCACTTTCATTTTCAAGAATTACATTCGAAACACATTTTTGTATAGCCTTTAATAAGAATGATCTTACTTTAAAAAAAAGTATTATAATTAGCATTATTACTAGATAAGTCTTCCCCTTGTCTCTCTCCCTCTCGTTTAGCCTGTAAATCTGTGTGCCTTTATATCTCAATTCATACAAAGTTTTTTTTTTCCTCTTCAACAAAGTATTTTAAAGATCTCCCTTTTGACACACACTAAAACTGCCGTACACGTTGGACCTTTTTTTTTTCTCTTCAACAAAGTATTTTAAAGATCTCCCTTTTGACTCACACTAAAACTGCCGTACACGTTGGACCTTAGACAAAGAAGAAATTTGAGCTCTTGGGGGTAGATGAAGAGGCATGTAAAACGTTTCAGTGCAGCCCCTCCCCCCTCGCTTTCTCAAAAAGAAAAGGTGTTCCTAAAATAAATAAATAAGGAGATCTTGCTTCTGTTTTCCTTTTGTATTAACTTTTAATATGTTGGAATATGCACGAGTAATGAAAAGGCATTAAATATATCATAGAAATCAATTATAAATGTATGAAAAAATTATGTTTTTTTTTTCGATTTGTTCATTATACTACACTCCAGGGTCCACCGTACCTACCACTGCACGTGGTTTAACGGGGGGGGGGAGGCCTGAAGTGAACTGTTGTTACAATCATTGTAAACACCTGAGTTTCAAATAATTTTTTCCCTCGGAAAGATGCAAATATTAAATGAAAATGCTTCAACTAGTGCAGTAAAAAAGCATTAAAATTATTCTTACACAGATAATAAAGCTATAAGCCTATTTCTTCAAGAACTTGTGAAATTATAGTCACATATTGTGATTTCTGAAAGAGACTTTTCTGTAAAATATAATCGGTAAAAGTTACTTTTTTTGTGTCAGGAAACGAGGGTTAGAAATGTAATAAAAATGTGCGACCAAAATACAAAAATTTCATGTTTTTCTTCAATTTAGCAATTAAAGTCCTAAAGTTTGGGTTTTGTAATTACTTCTCAACAACTGTATTGAAAATAACGATTCGTGGACGAACATTTTTTTAAGCGCTCATTGGTTGGTTTCTGACCACGTGATCAAATACATCTGTTGAAAAGGGGAGGAACGTGACGCCTTATGACGTTATTAATATTCATGTACGGCCTTAATTTTCAGACTGCGTTGTTTGACCATTAGTAAAATAAAAAGTTAAGCAGATAATTTGAATAATACCACCCTAATTACTTATCCAAAGGGTAGAAAAATGTAACGAAGGGTTATATGTGATTTTTTTTTTCTAATGTTCTAACTGAGTTCAAAGAGTTGCTTAGTAATTAACAGTTATACAAAAACTAGGGCATAACGAAATCTACATATATTTCTTACGGCGACTTGCACTGGTATGTAATTATTTAAATATCCAAAATAAGAGTCTAGAAAATTATAGGGCAAAAGTTAATTCAAAAACTATTCAAATACAATGGGATTATTTAGTTTGCTTAAGCATTAGTTGAGAAAATAAATCTGTTAATTACCATGTACTAAACGGGAAGGCTGAATTGTAGAATTACATTAGAATATGGAATTACGTATTATAGGCAAACTGTAATTAACTTCTTTGGCTCAAACACCAAAAGGGATGTTTGTTGTTGTAATATTCAAGAGTCTAAAAGTTTAGTTTCACATTAAAAAAAAAAAAAAAAAAAAAACTATAATATATTTGTAATCTAGTTTTCTTAAGATAATAACAGTTATTCCTACACTCATAAACTTGCACTGTTATAATATATTAATTACTCTTAATGAAGCATATGTAATGTAATTAGACACCTCTTTTTTGGCGTCTAATATCATTCAAGAAAAAAAGGTTATATACATGTAAGGAAATTACAATTTCGGACAAACCTTTATCTTCCAAATATACAGATAGAAGTACCTAGCATACATTATTGAATTGAAGCGTAGCTCAACTATGTTATATTAAAGAGTAGGACTAATGTGCTTTTAAGTTGAAGAACGTTTGAGTAAAATTGAGATAGGGTACATTCGGTTTTATATTTGTTTCGCAAAATGTAATATTTATTAATTTTGTGAAAATACTTAAATAACAATTATGCAACCAAATTAGGGGGGAGGGTATTGGATTGAAGTCCAACTAGAGATGTAAACTTTCTGGAAACTTTGAAGTGGTGGAAAAAACCCGTTTTTTTCTGGTTTTCTTCTGGAAAAATTGGAAAAATTTATTTATTTCTTTGAATAAAAATAGGGTTTCTTAATAGTATTGTTTATGAAATCCACACATCTTCTTTTTCGGCTTGACAAAAATACACATACAGGTAAGTTTAATTAGAAAAAATAGCCTTTTTGCTTTAAAACTGAGAACTTTCTTAGTCAAAAACCAGAAATAAGTCAAATCGGCATTTAGCCAATAATATTGGGTAAGGTTTGTCTAATCATAACAATTACATTTTCTATTAAAGATTACCTTTGAAACTTGAAACAATAATAGTAATTATTAACTTTCAAACATGATTGATATTTTTTTTTGTGAAAAAAAAAACATGATTTCTCTTCCTTGCAACGAAACTTTACTGTTTGATAATGCAAGCCATTGAGTTTTGATTTTTTTTCCAATCCAGTCTAAGTCCAAATAAAAACTTTTTTTTTTTAATCTCTCCAACAGAAACCCCAAATCAAAACTGCGGAATGGTTTTTAAAGCTGAACCAAAATATAAACTGGAGTTTCAGTTAACTATATGGCCGTCTAAGCACAGTAGTAAAAGTAGTCATACCTGCACTTTAGAACAAAAATGAGTTACTGTAACCTAGTTGTTTTATGTTTCATATTTTACTTAATGAATAGAATGTTTTAGGGTCATTTGATCAAAAAGTATTTTTTAAAGAAAGTCTGAAAAAAAAAAAAAAAGACAGCTGAATCAAATACATGAGCCGAACTTTTAAAACCCAATCTCAGTTTGAGCGCAACCTATAGATTCCACTTTTGTTCCTAGCACGACAGTTATACATTTGTTTCGCACAGTCAGCAGAAACTTAATTATGTGGTTAAATTTATGCTTGTTTGTTTCATGAAGAAGGAAAATAAAGTCTTCACTAAGGATATTGGTTTTGCTACAGAAAGTTTAGTGTGTGGAAGTGATCTGTGTAGACGTATCATTATCAAGCCAAGACGTTCATTTTTCCCAAAACTTACAGGAAATGCAATTTTTTAAAGTCTTGGCGGAAAAGTGATTGATGAACAAAGTTTATCTTATGATCATTCAACAAAACACACTTATTTTGGTGCATCGAAAAACCCCTTTTGAAATGTAAGTAGGTGAGACTGTTTCTATGAGTTCGCATCTTTTTGCATTGAAAAATTAAGTTCATTGGAGTCTCAAAACACATGTCTGTAACGTTTTCTATTATCTTGCACTTTCTCAATGTTTTTTTTTTTTTTTTTTTTTTGAGAATTTCTTGTTGATTGAATCTGTTTATAATATCGGGCGTAATATCTATTTTTTCACCTTGAAAAATTATGTAACATTTAAAATTTAAGCAAGCAGTTTTAAGTAAAGCTATCAAAAAAATAAATAAATGGCGATGCATACCGATGTAGAAAGTCCTACATCTCCCAGCTCTAATAGATATAAATATACTCTCACCTCTAACAGTTCCCCTAATTGATAATATGGAGATAGTTGTGTGAAAAAAAATTTCATTTTTTTTTGTTTAAAAAGTATTAAATGTTTTTTGATCTGTATGCAAATTATGTTATTTTACAGCAACTTGCATGTCAAAGTTAGACAGTATTTTAACATACAAGAAAGGGGTGGGGGAGAAGGAAATAACATCAGAATTTAAGTTCAGTAAAACCTGTAAAGTTGACCACCTTTGTAAGTTGATCACCTATCTATCATGACCACCAAATTCACCAAATTTGGCTGAGAATCATAAAACAAACACTTTGTAAGTTGACCACTAAAGTACTGCACCGCAAGTGGTCAACTTACACAGGTTTAAATGTATGAGAAATTTCTAATTTTATCATTATTTGCTGAAAACTTTAATTAAAACTTTCTGAAAGTTGAAAAAAATCATTTTTTTCTATTTTTCCAGACCGGAGTGGAAATAAACCCCCTTCGAAAAAAAAAACAGTTTTTTTTTTCAGTTTTTTTTTTTGCGACTTTTTTCAACTCTAAGCAGAACTCTTACATTTTTCATACTAATGCGGAGGATTTGAAGATAAGCCATAATAAGCGGTTCTGTTTTTTTATCTCGCCACATGATACTTTTACATTTTTCCTTCAACATAAAGATACGTAAGTTATCTGAAAAACATTAATGTTGGAAAATGTTAGTGACATAGTTAAGATAACTTACATTTTCAAAATGAACAAATTGGAAATTTGCTTTGAAAAGCACAGAAAATGAAGAAAAAATAACGTATTTTATAATGAAACTTGAATTGAAATCTTATTTTTTATTTTTGTCACTAAGTTTGTACCTTAAAAAAAGTGGAAAATTTTCTCTATTCAATAATTCTGAAGTCACTGCTTGGAAACTAGTTTTTACATTTTTGAAATTGCTTTTCCTACATTAAACTATTCTGCTTCGCGTTAAAAAGGAGAGAAGTATAGGGATACTGTGAAGTTGCAATATTTATGCAAAAGCAATTTATTTTGTATCCCTCTTTTGAGTGTGCTCGAAGTTACTGTAAACGACAGTATAACTTTGAACAAGGTAAAGAACTCATTTTAAATGGATTGGGTACAACTAAAAGAAGGGCATATGTTGTATATTAAAATTTTATTTTTAATGTGCAACATGTGCTTTTCTTCTAGGACAGGAGAGACTAAATAGTAATGAAAAACAAGTTTAACATATGCCCTTCTTTCAGATACCCATTCAATAATTATTTCCTAATTTTGAAAAATCATAGAATATTTTGGAAGTTTATCTTCTGTTTTATACGAACAAATGTAATAAAACTTTTAAAATATGAGTGTGGAGTTTGAAATTGAGAAACTCTATGGCCCAATGTTACCCTGAATGACTATGCAATTAATTGTGAAAAAGCAAACAAAAGTAAAGGAAGCACATATTCCTAAAGATGTTTTATTCATCTAACGGAAGATTAGTAATAAATAAGCCGTATTTCCTTGCAAGTATATTTCTTGAAAAAATAAATAAATACAGTTAAACTCTGCTAGTACGACCGCAGTTAACACGAAATCATGACTAAAACGAACTTTTGTTATTAACACTTGTTTTGCTACTTAATTACACTATAAATTTCATGCTAAACGCGTACAGTAAAATGAAAGTTTCAGCAAAGACAAACAAAAATTTCTGAGCTCGCCACTAAATATTTTTATGATTGAATACCAAGAAAATAAACCTTTTTTTTTTCAGAAATTATTCATTACTTTATGTGGTTGTTGAAAGATGCAGTCAGAAAATGTCAAAATGCAAACGGCACGAATTGTTTCTGCCAATATTGTGTGAATGATGAAATTTCATGGACTTAAAAATAACGAAAATATAAAGGATTTTTTTCGCAAAAATGTAAATTTTAAGAAGTAAGTAAATTTTTTCTCAATGTAATTAGACGACAAGATGAATATTAGCAATATTAAAATGGAAGAAATTCTTTTTTTAAATATAAATATGCATTTTATTTAACGATGTTTTTTTTTTTACAATTTTCCTTATTCCCGGTTGATACGAATAACGTCTAACACGAACACTTTTTGGCATTTCGTATTAACCGAATTCAACTGTATTTAAATTTAAGAATGAAAATAATCGCGCAGAGGTGCACTCCAGTCCTATAGCTTTTCAAATCTCACGCATTTTATACAGTCCCTTCAAGCCCTCTCAATGTACACAATGTCAAGCAAAGCTGAAATTAAGCAACGTCTCCTTGGTATTCGCTATCATCAGAAACTGTCCAAAGCTCAGGCAACTGGAATGGGGCGTACCACAGATAAAAGGCGCCGGGGCTTTTGTTCGGGGCTCTTGTAAGGCTTAAGACAAGGCCCTTCCTGCTTTATCACTTGACAGCCAATGGGGAGGGAGGGTGGGAGCATATTTATGAGATTCTATTCCTTTTTTCCTAGGCTATTTGTTTCCCTTTATGTGGCAACAGTGTGTAAGTTCTTTAAGTAAAGCAATATATTTGGAAGAATTCATTTTTCGGTTAACATTCCAATCGTACATGTTTCTTTTGTAGCATTTATAGTACGTTTCAATGGGGAAAAAAAATGAACTGGTTTCTGACAAGATTTTGCAAACAAGTATTGCAGCCAGGCGATTACTCCGTAATTCTAAACGCTGTTACAGGGAAATCCTGAATGACTCTTTGTCCGATATCTCGCTCATTTATGATTTAACTGGCCCCAATTTTTGGTATATTCGTCAAATGGCTCAGTCAAAAAAGAAAAAAAGTATTCCATGTGGAAATTTAAAAAAATGGGGAATTGGTATTCTTAGGAGCCCCAAATTAGGCTAATTCTGAAACGCCAAAATAAATAAATAAATAAATAAAATTAAATCAAATTAAATTAAAAATTTAAGAAAGTTAAAAATTTATAAAAATTAAAAACATCTTTATCGTAAATATGAAAACAGATTGAACAATCATTTGATGAAATCGAAAACAATGTAAAAAATTTCATATTTACTTCAATGGCAAGGAGAAAAGTCAGTCGTCAAGTTCGAGTCATTATTTTCTGGTTTTTATTGTTCATGCGTAAAAAGCGAGTTAATGACAAATTCGCGAAAATTCTTATTATATTTTTAAATAATTATTACAGTGAAATCCCGCTGAAACGGGCTTCAAAAGACCGCAAATTTTGTTCATCGCAACGAGAGCTTTGTTGTAACGGAATTCAAACAGGGTAATGGCAATGAAATCAGGAATGAATATTTATTTCGTTGAAACGGAAATTTCGTTGAAACGGGGTTTCATTAGATTGCTATTATTTCTTGTTAATTTGCTTTGACCTGTCTCATTAGGGTGGTCCTTATATGAGGTTAAAAAATAAAATTGTAAATTTTCAACCAGCCACCCCTTAGTTTTGATCTAGTATATAAAAAAAATAAGTGCTGTAATTTTTTTGAGATTTTGAAGACAAATTTTAGGGGTCGCTACCGTATCTGTAAGTTTTGAGTTTTCAGAAAAAATTTCGAATTTTCGCATTTTTAGTTAAAAAAAACAGTATTTATTAATTATGTCTTACAATTTATAACTAATCACATCTATTAAGATTTTTAAACTCTTTCAATTAATATAAATAAAAAACCAAATCACATTATATTGCCTTTTAAGACAAGAAGGTGCTTTTAGAGTCCGGATATTTTCTTCTGAACTGTTTCACTGACAGCAACAAGTACTGATTTCGTTCTTCGTATTTTGTAAGAAGTTTATTTTATTCTTTCATTAGTGCAGCTCCACGTTCCGATACATTATATATATTTACAACCTTTAATAAACTATCAATTTCTTTACTTTGCTTGTAGGATTCGTCTTTCGATTCTGTCACATCTTTTTATAAAAATTCTGAAGTTATACTCAAAGTTTTAAAACACCGCATTGTGTTACTCGACGCAAAATCATTCAAATCCTTTTTAAGGACTGCATATGAATCAACTCCAGCTCTCTTTAAGGGTTAATCATCTCCTTTTTTTTTCAAAGCGTCCACCATCTTCCCTTTCATTTTTTGAAGAACACAATCGTCAAAAAACGCAACAGCGACGAGCTCCTCACAAATGGCGAACAAACTTGGTTATTGCACACTTTGAAATCTCATAACTAATTTTTTCATACTTTTTTAGGCTTTTTATAAGTTGCAAATCATTTTTGGGGGCAAAACAAGCTGTTTCTGCGTGAAACCAACCCTTTACATAGCATTTTACTACAAACGAGCATATGTAGCGATTGCCAACTTTTTCTTGTTCAGAAAGTTCATATTGATCTCTAAATAATAAATTTAACAGCGTAAATTGCCTTTGCAATCCATCGAGCATGATGTAACCCTTCTGGAACTCTAAAGCGTATTCCCCTTTTGGAAGTTCCTCCAAGAAATATGATGATCAAATCTAAAAGTTCTTTGTGGTCGTCTCGAGATTGGAACTGGTCAAGTTTATTCTTGGCGAATGCAACGCCAACTGGTGCATTTTGAATTGCTTTCTTGTACATAAAAACATCAGATATGGCAGTTTGAAAACTACTGTGATTGATTTAGCGCCTAAAATGTTTAAGTCGTTTGAATATCAGTATTTCAGGCCTTGTTGATATGATCCAATATATTTAACCAGAACGGCCTCAATCATTATTTCAAGAACATGACAGTGACAAGCCATCCACAGTAATTCTCTGTTAAGTTTTTTCTCAATCAGGAAACATGCTCCTTTTTGTGGTCCTGTGTTTGCCGAAGTTAAATCAAAACACAGTGACTTGGTCACTGATTTCCCAGGATTCTAGGGTCTCGCAAACAACCAAAGCTGTTGCTTCTCTTGTTTTCGATTGGAGTTTCGGTACCGAAAGTAATTGCTCAATAGCTTTTCCTGAAACAATGATTGGTATTCGATCAACAGTTTCACTGCCTGAAATGTCTTCTAAAAGTTTTCCATCAATGTGGGTTAAAGGACCATGAAGTGAGAATTTACTTTTCAAATATTGGGCAGCGTTCTTTCTGCTTTTCATTCTAAATTCGAATAGAGGAATAGAGGATTTGTTTAAGTTGTATTCCGATGGATCACAACCTACGTTTTTAAGCGTTGTTGTCAACAACTGCTTATGTATCACTCAACTTTGCTGCATCAAGACTCACAGCAACATCATTTTTAGAACGTTCTTCCTACCTCTTTTTCTTTTGCAAAGGATAAGTTGCATGATAAACTTTGGTCTGCAGTTAAAGAATAGCTGTAACTTTCAAACAAGTCTCATTTACCTTCTTCATTTCCCTCTAAAAGAGTTGGTACTCGTTCAAACAGCAGTCTCATATTTTCTTCCTCACGTTTCTTCATTTTTTCGAAACTAATTCTTTTTTCAATGAGCATTGCTTCTTTATTCAAGTATTTTGCTTCTACTTCACCCATTTTACCAAAAATGCGATGCCATTATTAGTATTATTCCCCAATGAAAAAAAAGAAAATTCACCAGTCTTGCTCTCTGAACATATGGTCGTAAAATCTCATATCAAAACATTAAGCTTGAATTTGACTCCCTTTTATCCTGTACAAGGAGGAAGGTAGACTTCTTGTGCAACAAGCACGTGGTATTGATTTTCATTTATGAATTTTTCAGTTTACAGTAAAAAAATTCATTAGAATTTTTGGGGAAAATGATGAATTTTCACTTTTAAAGCTCGGTAGCGACCCCTAAAATACATTCTTTTGGTCTGAAATTTTTGGGGGTGTCTTATTTTAGGCGGTAAACAAAAAAGGGAGGGTGGCCAGTTCAAATTTCAGAAGTACATTTTTAAGGACCACCCTACTGCCTCATTGTCTGATTGTGTCTTTCTTGTGCAAACGAAAAAAATCGACATTTGTACCTCTGACTTTGAAAAAAGGTTAAATTTTTTCTATACATCAAAAGCCATCGACTAGTTGAAGGTAGTTCAGAGTCTAATTCTTCGCATTTGTCATTAAAGTCGTCACTTTCATCATTATTATTATTATTTATCTGCATTGCTTGAATTTGATCTACAACATCCTCAGAAGTACAGGTAGTTGTCAAAATAATGGAAACACCTGTGAATAAAAGTGACATTTTTGAATGTGCTTCGTAAGTAATAAAGAATAAAACTAGATATCTGGTTTTTTTTTTTAAATTATAAATAGCAATGTACATATTCTTTTAGTATATGGTAGCTTAATTGAAGTTCTGGAAGTTTTGGATTTTTTTCAAGCGCGTGAAATGTCGGACCACTCAAATTTTAAAAGAGGCCGAATTGTTGGAGCGCGTCTAGCTGGAGCAAATGTAACAGAAATATCTCAACTTTTTGGCGTTTTTAGAAGTATAGTATCTAAAGTCATGACATCATACACAGAGCGCGGTAAGACAAGCTCGGCAAAGTAAAATAGCAGACGGAAAGAAAAGCTCAGTAAAAGAAAGCAATGGGTAAAGCGGAGTGTAATGTGTAAAAAGCGAACAATAGAAGCAAAAGTGACCACAGAACTAAATCATCATCTGGATTCACCAGTGTGAGTGATTACAGTCAGAAGGCACCTTTATTAACAGAACATTTACGGCAAAGTAGCGATTCCCAACACAGTTGTCACAAAGTGTTTCCATTATTTTGATAACTACCTGTATGCCCCGGAAGGGATAACATATTGGCGTCAACAAATATTAAATTTTTAAATGCTTCTTTACCCCACGAATTAAAAAAAAGGACCGTCATTATTTTTTCTCAAGATTTATGACTCATCACTAAGTTTCGTTTGACTTCAGGGTGTCAAAGGAAGTTTTCTCAGAAAGGATAAGCTGAGCTGGAAGTCAGTCATATCATTAGAAATTTTATGAATCACAAAAATATTGCTCGTTTTAAGCGGGTTTTGCTCGTTATAACGAGTTGTGCTCCATAGACTTAACAGAGTAGCACTAATAAAATCTTTCTGATTTCCCTCTAAATCTGGGTTTTTGTTAAATCAAGGCTTGTCATTAGCGAAGTTTGACTGTAATGCTAATCATGGTCTAAGTGGACTAGTCTATTTTTCTAGGGTTATGAGCACAGGAAAAAAATGACACTTTGACATTCAAAAATGACATTCAAAATGAAAAACCGTAGCGGTTTTTCATTTTGAATTTTTCAACTACATAAATAAGGCTTTCTAGGAAAAAATCACAACTTTTTAAAAAACTTATTAGCTGCAGTGAACCACGAAGAAACCAAGTAAAATAAGATTAGGCATAATTGTAATATTACGCATAGCCATGGTTACGAATAGCAATGATCAACTGTCTTTGAACTTCAGCTATTACAGAAGATCAAATTAAATGTGACCATGTTCCGCCAAATCAATAGATTATGCCACAAAAAAGGAATAAAATAATAATAATAATAATTTTTAAAAAAAACCTAAATAATATTTAAAACAATACCCTATGTAAATAAACAATAATGAAAAAAAAAACACTTAAACTAAAAATAAAGTAAAGTGTTAAAAATCCAACTTCAGTATTTATCGCCAATCTTACAGCTCAGAAATTTTTCTATGTTTGTGAAGTACAAAGGAAGAGTTTTTTCGTATTTAGAAATGTTATTTTTCTGCTTGAAAGCTGCACGTTACCGTAGCTCTGTACACCTTGAGCCACGTTACCTTGACTCAGTCTCATTCATAACAACCGTTTCTAAGGGTTTAAAGGTAAATAATAAATTGGAGTACTTGTGAAAAATCTAAATTCTTTAAGTAACTGAAGAACAAGTTGAAATATTTTCTTAAAACTTGAAGGAATTGATGAGTCAAAGCTTTGAAAATTTACTAATTAGTTATATATTTTTGAATGATTAAATGGGTAAAAAATTATTGTTATTGCTGAACGTTTACTTCTATTAGATTGGCGTTGTAATAGATTTGGTGTAGCGGAAATAAAGTGCTGGCCAAATTATTAGACTAAAAAGTTTTTTTTTTTTTTTGTACACTATTTGTACTAAATACTATTTATTTTACTGTTAAAGTACAGTACATACTGTACACTGATTATTACGTTGTTTTAGCATAATTTAATGTTTGCAGGTGGCAGCACTGTCTGCTTTGTTTATGTTCTTTGTTTATCTACCTACCAGGAACATAACCTCAATCAGCTTAAACAGTTCACTAGTTCTTTTTATTAGTGCGTCCTGTTATATTTAAAGTTAGTTTTAGGTAATTAGTAAGTATGTGTATGTGAGTATATGTAATAGTGAGTATAAACAATTTTTTACCTCCTTTTGTAAAGTGCTAAGAAATGGTGTAAACCTTGTGAAAAGTATGACAAAAAGACTTAAAATGCTCATCAAGAACAAGGGAATGCATACTAAATATTAGATAATTATTTCACTGTGCGTTAATGTGTCCATAATTATGTAATCAATAAGGGATTTGCTTTTAAAACAATCATAGTCTAATAATTTGGCTGCTGTAACTGTAACTTACTGCTTTTCTTTAGACATTCAAACAGCTTGATTCTGCGACATTTTGAACCACTCAAAAGCAGGGCTGCGGAGTCGGAAGGAAAATGGCCGACTCCGACCCCGACTCCGACTCCTGGATTTTGAAACGTCCGACTCCGACTCCAACTCCGACTCCGACTCCGGACTTTTTAAATTTTTTTTATTGTATTTTTTTCAACTCTCTCTCTCCCTTCAGGGGAAGGGGGAAAACCTCTAAACAGAGATTGAAATATTAATTCCTTTTTATGAAACCCAAGACGCATACAACGTTAGAAATTCAATTTAAAAATCAAATTTTCCAATAGTTACGAGTTAAAAAGTAAGATGACATAAAAATCCCTTTTAAAAAAATTGAAAAGGATTGCCTGTAATTTGCCCCCCCCCCTTTAATGTCTAACAAATAGATATTAACCAAATCGTGTTCTTTCAATTTTTAAAAGCTGTAACTTGAGAGAAAAAAAAAAGCTTTTTTTCTAAATTCAAGTTCTTGAGAGGGGGTGGTTTGCCCCGGGTGGCACCCATCTGGTAGATGACACTCAAAGTTAATTTCAGAGTTTATAAAAAATATAAATATTTTAATTTTAAAAATTTTCGTAAATATATTTTAAATTATATTTTATCAATAAAATTTCAACGAAAATAGGGCTTGTATACATCAGGAGCTTATTTTACACAAAATGCGGCGGTATACAAATTTGTACGAATAGCTTTTACTATAGCTATATTTCTTCTTCGCTAAATTTTTAATTTAAATTTTATTGGCTGCTTTAGAATTAACCTTAATATGAAGATTTTAAGATTAACTGCAATTATTGAGTGTTGTAATCAAGAAATCATTTACACTTATTTTGTTCTATACTTTTTAGTGAGAAACAAATTTATAGAAATAGTCTTATAGAAGAAAAAAACATTAAATTATTTCATCAGATCTTTTGGATTCGTGCTTTCGCTCCAGAACTTCTTTGAATTTGCCGATCACTCTTAAAAGTTTCAACCTTAGCTACCGGCTTTGACTTACTAATTTGTTACGTTTCCTTTACTACTTTATAACTGAGATCGAACAAAACAATATATATTTCTATTTTTATATGAAAGTGATTACTTGAAAATGTTAGGCAACAAAACCGTTCGCTGACAGTTGCTATTAGTTAAGTTAAAAAGCAAGCAAACTAGGGGACGGCTACAGAAAGTTCGGTAAGCACCCAAGCTAGCTGATTGCCATAATGGCAGTTATTTTCTCATTAGTATCTTCTTACACACGTAACCGAACCAATTGGTAGTCAATTTTTAAAAAATGCAAGGAGAGTTAATAAAAAGGAAAGAAAAAAAGAAGCCCGGAGTCGGAGTCGGAGTCGGCATGTGTTCTAACGACTCCGACTCCGACTCCTTTACCCCAAAATCAGTCCGACTCCGACTCTTCGACTCCGACTCCGACTCCACAGCCCTGCTCAAAAGACTCAGAAGTATCAAAACAGATTATTTGAAAAAGAAGAAAAAAAACTGAAGCAAAGAAAAAAAAAACTTACTGGTCTTGTGGGAGGACGTGTAGTTGGAATGCGTCAATGACGTCATTCACGAAGACGTGATGAATGACAGGATGAAGCCGGAACAAGATTGGAATTCCGGAGTGGGGGTTGGAAAAGAATTCGGGATATAAACAGCTACTGAATCGAAGAACTGGAATTAGAAGAAAAGAAATTTGCTTGGAGGTCAATTTTACACACACACACTCACGCAAAGAGATATGTACTTATATATTTATATACATTTCAATGATGGATTTACCAATAAATGAAACAAGTTATAGCTTAGGGCTCTCGCTTTGTTATCCCGAAAAAGTGCACGATTCATTCCTTAAAAAATGATAAGTACTTGAAAAAATAAATCACTTCCAAGTGCTTGAAAACCTCAAAGAAATGTAGTTGTAAGCCTTGAAGTTTAAAATTTCCAACAAATACGGAGGGTAAGGGGATGCCAAAATGTGCCAAATTCTGCTCCTTGAGACATCTTGTGGTTCAAATATGGAAAAACCGCGCTTTTGTTGCATATTGCTTAAGATAAATTTTTGTGGCACACGTGCTTCATGTCTTGCCATTTATTTGTTTCGGAATTCAGTATTTGGGAACTTATTTTGTTATTGTTTGCTTTTATCTTACTTCTACAGCATACTGTTAATCTGTTGGACAAGAGAAAAAATGTTCCACTACCTCTATTCTTTTTAGTTTTCAGCACTACTTGTGATTCAAAAAAAAAGGCTGTTATGAGAAATATCTAGTATATATCTATTTTTAACTTAAAAAGGTGTTTCTTACAAAGTTAGAACAATTCTTTAAAACTAAACAGTCAAGTAAGTATTAAAATGTAAGAGACTGGAAAGTACAAAGTGCTTTAAATAATTTTATTTGCTTTAAGAGTCCTTGAAAATAGCTTAATAATTCCTTGAAACCTCTTAAAAAGTGCTCCAAATATCAACTTCAAACAAATTTTGTTGGAAATAGCTCTTGACGACAGACTCCGACTCCAAGAATTTAGGGGCACCTGACTCCGAGTCCTGTGCCCGACAATTAGTCGGACTGCGACTCCCCGACTTCGACTCTGACTTCGTAGCTTTGGCAAAAATTTATACACGGAGGACAAATGACTGCCTCCGATTCTTGGATATTCGACTCCGATTCCTTCATCCCAAAATGAGATTGACTTCGACTCCGGCTCCGCAGCTATGGTTTTAACTGTGAAATAATTATTGTTAATATGGCTTGTTTTTATTTTCACGCTAAAGTTTTAATTTAGGTATTCAGTTTTCGGCGGATAAACTCGAAGTCATTAATGATTCTACATAAAGATATGCGCAGACGATTTTTTTTTTTTTTGACAGTGAAAATTATTTCTTTAAGTTGACATTTTATTGTTTCTATTTATTTTGGTAAGTGCATTAATTCATTAAAAAAATTATTTTTGGAAACAGGTGAAAAAGAAACGATTATTTTATATGATGTGTTTATTTTAATGAGCTTATTAATTTTAATTATTATTTTTTCGTTTTGAAAGCTGTTAAAGATTTTTTTAATGGAAAAAAGTGTATTAGCTGCTTTGTTTAAAAGGTGCTGCTATTTTATTTGTTCGTTTATTTATTTATTTATTTATTTTTACGCATCTAATTTTTTAGATGAGTGAGGAATATTATATTCCTAGAAATCAGCTTAAAATATTTAAAAAATATGTTTGAAACAATTTGCGATTTTAGCTATTTTTGAGAATATTGATCAGGTACTAGAAAGTAGTGTGGGTATACGGTAAGGCTCGTTTAGTTCTAGACGGAACTTCTTGTTAAAATATATATTTTCCTTCTTTCAAAAAGATTTATTTCCCAAACAATGCGGTGAAACGGTCTCTCTTTTTTTTTTTTTTTAACTTCCTAAACTTCTACCTTCCCCCCCTACAAGGAATATTAAAAATGATAACTTCAATTTCCAAATTTAGGATTCGATATAGAATAAATTTAAGAAATCCCTACTTGTATTTCAAAAATCCCCTTTTCACTCAAACTTTTGCTTCCAAATTGTTTTCGTTTTAAGTCACGGTAACAGACGCATTAATTGTAAAACATCCTACAAAGACTCCAAATATTATAAATCTTTGTTGCATTGCACGATTAACTTATTGAAGACGGTGCAACTCCACTTCTGTATTATGCAATTCAATTTAAAGATTTCTATTTTTAAAAAATAGTTGTTTTTGCTCAGTAATAGATGTATCTCAGAAGATACTTCCTTGACTGAGGCAAAAAAATAAAATAAAAATTTAAAAAAAAAATGAATAAATAAATAATGTTAATGAAAGTCTTCAAAATTGAATAGCATTATATAAAACTAGATTCCATGTTCTTCATGCAAAGAAATAAGAATCTAACGTTTTTAGACTATTTGTAAAGTGTTTTGGGCAACGAATGATATTTTTTTTAAAATGGAATTACCCTTATTCGAAGTTTAGATTTAAAAAAAATCAGATAACCATAAACTTGACCAATTACTTTTAAAATGCACATTAACTTGTTTTCTTTCAGTATATTTTTTCTCATCCTCAAAGAAGAATGTCAGGCCACGAAGAAATAACTTCAGTCATCCTAAGCTTCTTACTTCAATTTTAAAGAAATACGTGAGACTAAGACATGAATACTACCTATGAATATATACGCATCATCTCTTTTTAGAGTGCCAAGTTCTACACATACGCACATATGACGTCACAAGAAGCATGATGGATTGCGCAGCCATCATATTTCGTGCGAGATTGGAATGCCTAACATAAGAGTGAGAAAAGTTTGGAAATTGAAATAAAATGTGACTGAGAATGTTAACTGTAATTTATTTTATAAAAAAGATTTTAAATATAAATTTTTTATAGAGTTTTATTTAAAATTTATTATTCATACAATGGGATTATATTTCTCGTATATGAAGGAAAGAAATACATATTGCTCTCAAAATAAAACTCATTATCAGAATAACAACTACCTTCGTTATAATAAGATTTTGAGTTTAGTCTTTTTGAATCAACAAATACTGCAATTTTATCATAATTATGTGTTTAGTTATCTCAAATGAACACTAAGTTACGAACATGGGCGGATCCAGGGAGGGGGCCATGGGGTGGCCCCCTCCGAGAAAATTTCAAGAACAGTTAAAATCCCCTTTTTTGAGCAAAAATGCAAAAAAATTCCCTTATAACGCATAAAAAGTCTAACAATAAGGAAAACAATGAGAGGGAGGCCATGGCCACAATGCAAAAGTTTCAAAAATAGTTAAAAACATTTTTTACAGATAAATATAAAAAAAAATCCTTATTATTTCTCGAAGTCTAACAAGAATATAAAAACCGGGGAGATATAAAACCACACTGATGAAGTTTCAAGTATAGTTTTTTAAACCCTCTTTCCCAGCTTAAATTGAAAAAAAAAAAAAAAAATTCATTGTAATTCATGTGAAGTCTAACAAGAATGGAAAAAATGCCTTCATGGCTACCCCACGAAAATTTCAAAAATATCAAGTGTGTACCAAATATTTGGGTTCATTTAGCATAATGGGCTCGTCTTGTTTGATGTGTTTACTTCCCCTATGTGGGAAAGAAAAGGGATGTGTTAGTAAGCGTCCGATAAAAAATTGTACATTTAATGATTGCGCATTAAGTTAAAGTTAGATTTAAGTTTTAACCTGGCTGTATACAATGTTTTGTAAGTACTCTTCATTCTTTTTTTAATATGGGACCCCCCAAACCACTCCTCTTTCTCTTGTTAATATTACCAAAGGTCGTCTACAAACCACGTTTTAAAAATGATTTGTAAAAGTTTCCAGGTGATGGTCCGCCAACACCTCATTTTCGCCAACATCGTTCTTCAACATCCAACCCTTACCAAAGATAGTCTAGAATGCGTTTTTACGTCTATAAATTAGTAAAATTTCCTAATTTTACTAATTTATAGTAAGGCCTTTTAATCTCTCCTCCCCATAACATCAAAAATCGTCTAAAACAGCATTTTTAGAGCTACAATATTGGGTGACCAAACCTCTTCTCCCCTACCATTACCAAAGATTATTAGAACGCATCTTTAAGACTGCAAATTAGAAAAATTTCTTGGTGTGAGTCCTCGAATTTCTCCTCCACGTATCATCACGAAAAGATTGTATTAAACTGCGTTTTGGTCTCTACAATGGCAAAAAAATCCGCAAGAGAAACCCCAAACTTCTTTCTTCTTAACATTTTTGGAGATAATGTTTGCTTTTTTAAGGTTTCAATTTCGAAAAATGAGCAGGGAGGGGGGGGGGGTCACACCCGAGCCCTTAATACTACGAAAGACAGTTAATAGCATTTCTAAGATTACAAATCAGAAAAATTTCCTTAGATGGGCCCTCAAATTTCTCCTCCCTCTAAGATCATCAAAGATCGTGTGAAACTGTATTCTTAGAGCTACTATTTCAAAAAATAGGCAGGAGACAGGCCTCCATATTCTAACTCTTAAATCAAACTTTCGGTAATTTATTCTTTAAAAAAAAGAGTTTATAATAAAAAATCACTAGATGAAGAAAAGAAAATAAGCAATGCACATTTCCCTTGTGAAAAATGGGTAGCAAAATAAAAAAATGAAGTTCTTCGTAGTTTCAGTAGCATTCGAAAATTTAGTGTGCTTTTTGGAGGGACTGAACAACCAAATACGCTTCAGTGAATTAAGAAAAATTCGAAAAATTGGGTTAAGTGGCAGATGTAAACTTCTAAATGCATCTCTGTGCCTTGTTAAACAGAACATATTTTTTCCTTAATATCGTTTCAAGACAACGTTCAGTGTTTCTTCGTGTTTTCACAAATGTACTGCACCGTAGTCTAAAAAGGAATGGGGTCGTTTCCGAAATTTTAAAAGTTTTTTTCTGAAAGAGTAAGCTTAAAAACATAGGATCTGAGCATTTTTTAAATTATTTGTTTGATATTAAAAAAAAATACTTAAATCGGTACGCTTTCATTGTTAATGCTTCTGTCGTGTGACATCATAAATGATGAAATGCCATTCACAGAACAAAATATTTAATTCGCATCTTTACTCACGTGTATTGGCAACGATATGGTTGATAGTAAGCGTCGAGTGCAATTTTAATTCGCTTCTTGATTATCATAACTTGGAAATAACGTGGAAACGCGATAGAAAGATGCGCCAAAGAGCATCATTTGTGACGTCATCAAGACCACGCCTTGTTTGAAAAATCGGACATTTTAAAAAATAATTAAAAAATAACTGTTGAGAGAATGAATTGTCTGGTTCCATGTTATTTTATTTTATTTTATTTTATTTTATTTTATTTATTTTTTTTTTTTGCTTATTCTATCAATTTCAGAGACAAAGAGTACTACTTTTGACTGACAGAAACAACACCATTCTCGTTGAATTGATATGGTGTATTATTGTTTCGGAAGCTTTTGGGTGGTTCCTTATTCCGGTTGTCTCTCCAAACAGTCATTTATTTATTCTAAGATAATCATAATTTTTTTAAATAATTACTACGAGGAATTATTTAGATGTGGAAAAAGCTCACCTGAAGTTGTACAAGAGACTTGCATTGACAGAAAATCCTTCTATAGTTATAACGTCGTGTTAATATTCATCCACGAATGCATACATATGTGTTTGTGTGTTACCAGCAAAGTATTGGGTTGTTCGGAAAGTAATTTCGTTTTTTCCCGTCAGAGGATTTAATTACGTTATTTCGAAACCAACTTCACACTTAAGCCACATAACCATTATATGTCTTGAGAGCTGATATTGCAAGGCTTGTGTGTGAAAAAGTTCTATTAATTCTACGCAGTAGTTTTTGGTTGGTGCCCTTTTAAATATGGAGAGCAATAAGCAGCATTTTCGTCATGTTTTACTTTTTTACTTCAGAAAAGGTAAAAATGCTGTCCAAGCGAGAAAAAAATTGACGGACGTGTATGGAGAAGGCGTGTGAACAGTACGCCAGTGCCAGAACTGGTTTGCAAAATTTCGATCCGGCAATTTTGATGTCGAAGATGCACCACGGTCTGGAAGGCCGGTCGAAGCTGACAAAGATGCGATAAAGGCATTAGTTGATGCAAATCGGCGAATAACCACACGAGAGATCGGTGAGAGATTAAATTTGTCGAATTCGACTGTTTATGGCCATTTGAAAGGCATGGGCTTAACCTCGAAGCTCGATGTGTGGGTGCCCCATGTCCTTACGGAGCCTCACACAAGTTTGGTCACTCGCCAAAAACTTTTACAGCTTGAATGGGACGTACTGCAACATCCACCATATTCTTCAGATCTGGCGCCTTCCGACTACTATTTGTTCCGGTCCCTGCAAAATTTTTTAGATGGCAAAACCTTTACCTCAAATGAAGATGTCAAAAACCACCTGAACCAGTT
This sequence comes from Uloborus diversus, assembly GCF_026930045.1. Lineage (NCBI taxonomy): Eukaryota > Metazoa > Arthropoda > Arachnida > Araneae > Uloboridae > Uloborus > Uloborus diversus. Next base: position 87,895,184 of record NC_072734.1, on the reverse strand, counting down.
TTTTGCCAGCAAGGACCAAAACTTTTATGAGAGGGGAATTATGTTACTGCCAGAAAGATGGCAAAAGGTGTTGGACCAGAATGGCCAATATATAATTTAATAAAATATTTATTCATTATACGAAAACTGTCTTTCATGTTCCCCAAAAAAAACGAAATGACTTTCCGAACAACCCAATATGTAAAAAGCTGGAGTTCTATGGAATGCCAGAGTTCTATTCAATGCCAACGGCATTATATAGAGTGCATTTTCATTGTACAGAATGTCAGTATATTTTTAAGCAAAGTATGAAATATGTTTTTTCATATACGTTTACAAGGCATTGTAAAAGTACGTAAAAATATGTTGGCATTCTGTTAACGATAAATATTATTTGGGCAAAGAATGAATAAATATCCTGAAAAGGCTGTTATATACACTGAAGAGTCAAACATTATGACGAATCCTAACTTTTTCAAAGAACTCGTCTGGATGACGTGGAGACCACATGATGAGGTGAAATTGATATATAACTGGGGCAAGGCTTCATTCGAGCACTTTCTTCTGCAAGTTATGGAAAAAGATAACAATTTTAGCGAATTTGAGAGAGGGCAGATTGTGATGGCCCGAAGATTCGAAACGAGTATCTCAGAAACTGCAAGGCTGGTAGATTGTTCACGATCTGTCGTTGTTAGTACTTATGCAAAGTGGAAAAAAGACGGTGAAACCAACAATAGGCGTGAAGGTGTTGGACGGCCACGCTTCAAAGATAAGAGACGTTGGAGACTAGGCCGCTTGATAAAGCAAAATCGCAGGCAGACAGTTGATCAACTAACAGCTCAATACAATGCAGGTTCGAGTAGAATGTTTCCAAACACTGTTCAGCGTACACTATTGGATATGGGACTGCGCAGCAGACGTCCCACTCGTGTGCCTCTATTGACCAATCATCATCACCAACTACGCCTACAGTGGGCCCGAAAACACCGGGACTGGTCCATGGATGACGGGAAGAGAATTGTCTGGTCCGACAAATCGCGATTTCTTGTTCATCATGTGGATGGTCGTGTCAGGGTTCACCGTCTTATTACAGGTGAACAGTTGCTCCCGTCTTGTACCGTTGGTCGCAAACAGGCTGATGGTGACGGTATAATGGTTTAGGGGAACTTTTTCCTGCCAGGCTCTGGGATTCTTAGTTGTGGTAGAACATAAACTGAAGGCTGCGGATTGTCTGAACATCGTGGCAGATCAGGTGCACCCGTACCACGTACCGTAGGAAGACCCGTACCACGTAAGGAAGACCCGTACCACGGTCTTCCTTACTGGAAATGGCATTTTCCAGCAGGATAATGCCCCATGTCCCAAGATTAAAATTGTGCTGGAGTGGTTCCAGCAGCATGATGAAGAATTCCATTCAATGCCCTGGCCACCAAATTCACCGGAATTAAATCCCATAGCGCACATTTGAGATTTCATGGAAAGACAGCTCAGAAATGAAACACCACCATGTCAAGATATCTCATCTTTGCTTGACCGCTGTATTAACATTTGGCACAATCTATCTCCAGACGTCTACCAAGAGCTTGTGGCATCCATGCCAAGGCGAGTCGCAGCTGTTTCGCAGGTCAACGGTGGCACAACACGTTTTTGACTGGATGGTCATAATGTTTTGGCTCATCAGTGTATGTTCCCGGCAAAACTTGAAATCTGGAGTCCTTCAAAATGCATAGGTATTTGATGATAAAACTAGCTGGCGCTGTAAAAAAAAGGATTCATATTTCTCACAGTAAAAATTTAATTTTTACTGAACTAATTTGAGTAATATTGCATATTTTGACACTCTTAAACAGACTACTTAGTGCAACTGACAAATTCTGAGCCCGAGGTGCACGGTAAAAGTCACGTGCATTGTCACATGATATTCCCTACAAATTGGCGATACGTTTTATAGTTTGCCAGTTATTCGTTTAGGATTTTATAGAATGCTTAGGGTATGCGTGAAATAAGAATCGTACACTGCCCGCTAATTCCAAGCATGCTTAGGCATTCTGTAGAATGCAGGATTTCAAACTTTGCCGGTAACAAAAATGTCAATTTTCAATTTCAATGTTCTCTGTTCTTTTTCGGCAACTGCCTGAATTTGATTAGTGAAGACATTTAGAGTCAGACAGATTGCTGATATTGTTCATCGAACGAATGATAACTGCTCCTAACGTAGCAGCACATCAAATTCTTTGCTGCTGTCACAAACTCAAACAATTAGACAGTACTGATGAAAAGTGCAAATAAATGTGGCAGGGCTTTAAACACACAATAGCGGCGGCTAATTTGTGTTACTTTGAAACAGGATATCAAATATAAGTAATTAAAATATTTAATATCACGTAAACACAATATGCGGATAACATAATGGGAATTTAATTTTATCTATAAAAAATATATATTGAAGTATTTTCTCTTTTTTCAAAAAAAAAAAAAAAAACTTTTTTTATTTCACAGTAACTTTAAAGGAAGTTTTGCAGTTCTTTTTATTTTATTTCATTTATTTTTATTATTTATTTATTCATTTTTGTTAATATTTAGCGAGTGTCTTTTTTCCATTAAATGCAGTAGCTCTCTCTGCATAATGCATGATCATAGCAATCAGTAAATTTTTGAAAAACAGCAAAAATGAACAAAACAGCCTTACGCAATTTCAATAACAACATAGGGTTAGAAATTCTTAATTTAGGGTTAGGTTTCAGACTTCACTGCTCTCTCTCTCTCTCTCTTTTTTTTTTTTTTTTTTTTGCATGAATGACGTAAGGTAATAACAAAAACGATTATAAAGGTTAATAAGGATGAACCGGTAAACTACCATACTCAGCTACATAGCTGATTATATATACTCGCTATATTTTTACCGATTAATTCGCGGATTTTTTTTCAATTAAAACTTCTTTAAATATGCCTGGATCACGAAACTATGCAGGCTGTTTATATAAACAATAAACAAACGTAAATTTTTTATGGCTTTAGAAAGTAGAAGGTTGTGAAATGGTTATGCGCGCGCATGTCTCTATCGGTCCCCCTCAAATTACTTTTGTGTAAAATCGAAAAATGGGAGATTCGGCAAGATAAATAAAATTACAATTACAATTCCTCCCGCCTGAAAGATTCAATCGATAAATACCGTTTGAAAAATAGACTATTACTAGATAAGCACTTAGTAAAACAAATGTTAATTTTGCGCAAAAATACAAACGAAACATTTAGCGATGGGTGCATTTTTTATGTGGACAATAATACTACTTCATTCATCTGACACTTATCATTTTTTTCCGATAAGAAAAATACATAAATACATGAACAACAGATCACCAGCAACATTGTATTGCTTCTCTCTCGCATACGTGAAACAAAATCCCTCTGCCTCAGCTTTTTGGTGTCTGGTGCTGCCACTAAAAATGATTTAACATTACGATGGCTTTTCGAGAGAAGATTTATGCTGGAAAGTTGACGCAGAAATAAAGAGCCGAGAGTTATACGTCGAGTATCATGTCGAAAAAGATGTTTCGGAACTAAATATGTAATGCAGAATGGGAGCGTATTGTTTATTGCTTTTACCATACGAAAGGATTTTTAAATGCACGAGGAAAAGGGGTTTTGGGCATTATTATTGAAATTACGGTGCGTATACAAATCAGTTTGACGTGAACAAATATTTAAATGTTTTGCTGTGCGTTGTAGAACATTGTGTACAGCCATTCGGGGTAACTTTAAGAAAAATTTCTCTATTTTAAGCTGCGCCATATATATTTTAATACGCAATTTCATTGTATTTGTTGGTGGTATGAAAGGGAGGAAACATACCAAAACTAGTGTACAGTTATCCAACACCAAGATGTAACGAGCTGATGTGTGCCTCACATGACTCCCTTTTACTCCAATTTAAAGTCATTTTCCCATTATTGGTAATTTTAATGTGATTTAATAGTTAACTCTCTAAATATCACCATCAGTGGCCTAATTGAAATCAGATTTTTAAAAAAAATCGCCAAATTTGTCGTCGGTGACCAAAAGACTGGCGATATATTGCAAAGTGGCCGCCAAATTGTAACCACTTGAGTTTACATCGAAATTAACAATGATTTCTCCCCCAAAAAGGGGCGAAAGACCCCCTTAGAAACACCTTAATGCAACCAAAAGGGGAGGTGCACATCTAAACCCCAGTAGGAGTCTACATACCAAATTTCAACTTTCTAGGACATACCGTTCTTGAATTATGCGACATACATACGCATATCCGCACATACACACATACGCACATACGTACATACAGACGTCACGAGAAAACTTGTTGTAACTAACTCGGGAATCGTCAAAATGGATATTTCGCTTGTCTATGCGGTCTTAGGCACTTATCCACGTGTGGTCAAGCCGAAAAAAAACTCAACATTCGTTCCGTGGGTGAGCAAAAGGGAAATTAAGGTCGATTTTTGAGTGAAATTTTTTTCGCGAATACAATACTTCCTTTGTGTAAAAGGAAGTTAAAATTATAAAATCGATTTAAAATGAATTATTGGCCTGACACTAAGATATCCTGCCATTTAGTGTAACTTTGAGCAACGTCAAAAATGAGACGCAAAGTAAAATATTTAAAAAAATCAGTGAATTTCAGTAAAATTTTTTAATGTTTAAAATGTTCCTCTTTGTGCTTCAAAGCATCACAGTTTTCCTATCTTAGAGTTTTACGTATTGGGGAGAGTAATTGCAAAAACCCCAAAAATAGCTTTCAGATATTTACTCCATACTTCAAAATTATTGAATAATGATACGTACAAGAACGCCATTGTTTTATTTATTTATTTTTGAAATCCAAGCATGTTAATAAGTTTTGAAGCTAATGCTCATTTTGTTTCAAAATAGGATCCATTAAACTCAATATAACGTTTTGAACGGTCAACCAATTTATCAATAGACTTTTTAAACTGGGTTTTTGATATGTTCTTTAGCACCTTGTCAATGCCTAGAACATCATCGTAAAATGTTCCTTTAATTGAATTTTTTAGTTTCGTGAACAAAAGTAGTTACACGGTCGTAGATCAAGCGAATGCGGAGCGTGATCGAAGACACAAATCTACTTTCTGTTCCCGAAACTGAAAGCCGCAATGAGGAACTTTTTATGGTGTTACCACAATTCAAGCAGACATGACACAAGTGAAAACGATCATTCCCAAAATCAAATTTAAAAAACCGATTGATAAACTGATGGCGCGTTCGATACGATGTGTTGAGTTAAATGGATCCTATTTTGAATAAATATTAGCTTTATATATAGAACATGTTATCACACTTGCTTTCTTCTACCACTAAAAAGTTCGGTTAATTTTAGATCACACAGTGTGTATAATACTCGACCATATTTGCACAAATCGTAGCAGCTATTTAAACAAAAAAGCTTTTACGCACTGAAATAATTTGCAATGGATTTAAGCACAAGCCCTCTAATACTCAACTAATATAGAAAATATGAAAAACAACTAATTTCATAGGGCATCAAATATTTGTTTCATTTTTAATGTGATACTTCTTATTCATAAATCATTTTTTAAGAAGAACAATTTGGAGAATTGCTTATTAAATTTTATCTTTCCAACAAAACATAAGATGTAGTTTTAAGAAATCTTGATATGTAATAGTAAAAACGAATTTACATGTATATTAGATGTAGCTCAAAAGTACATATTGTTCTTGCGAGATACGATTTAGATTGAATGTAGAATTTTTTTCTCCTCTCTGTTATCTAAATTGAAAAACTGCTATAAAATATGATCTTTGACAAAACAAGCGGCATAACTATAAAAAATTACTGTAACTTTTTGTGCTGCACTATTGAGAAAACACTAAATCTCTTTTATTTTATTATTCATCTTCCTTCTTATTTTGTACATATTTATTTGGATACATTTTGTGCATGTATATCTGGTAAAAGAATGTAACTTTAACTACCCTCATCTTTATAATATTTCTTTCGCATAGAATATTTTTGTCGTAAATTATCAGGACGATATTTAAAGGATGGGTTTTAGGGTCCAAACCTCCTCCGAAAAGTTTCAAAATCGTTCCAAAAAAATTCTTTTTACCTTTTTTTTTTTTTGCTGAAAATATTAATTTTGTTTTAATTCATTTCTTTTCCCTTTCAAATGTCAAGCTCAGTAGTTTCTGTGGTATTTGTTTTATTTTTTTGCAGTCATTGCGAACTCCATTTTTTATAAAACAATATAGTGTTTTTTTTTTTTTTTTTTTTCAGATTTTGAAAAATTAACGCCAACAAAAGCATTGAAATTCTTTCAATTTGAAAGTTACAAATATCTATATTTAACACATGTTTTATCGTCAAAATATATCAATTAAGAAGTATTTCTTCAAATGCGCGTACACGTACACGCATTTAATCTCTTTGAGTGATCGAAAAGACATCAATTATTTAATCGGGGTACAAGTACATATCATACTTTTTTTCTTTATGAAATAGACACATCATCTACGTTTGCTTTAAATTACCAATTGTAGCAAAAATCAGTAGAATATATGAAGGAAGTTAAATGTGTTTGATCAAATGTGATTGACTTCATTAGGAATGTGTTTGGTAAAACCTTCCCCGAAAGAAAAATCTCGTTATTGCTCAGTAAATTATAGATGGTTTTACAAACTGCGTTTTAAATGCAATGTGTGCGCGTACACTTGACGGCGGGTGTCGAACTCGTAACCTCAAGTATAAGAAATGAAGTACTCAGAACACTAGGATATCGAGAGACGAGTAGTTAGCTAACTGAACTAACAATCCTGTGATTAGATGAGTAATGATGATAATACTTACAGTGAAACAGTCATTTCATTATTTATTATTTTTCTTTTAATTTGCAATTAGTAACATCAATGTAAAATTGCCACAAAATATTTTACATAAAGATGCCTTATATTCCCAAAGTTCAATGTTTTACATTCATTAGAAGATCTCAGCTTGAGCTCAACTGCAGATTCCACTTTTGTGTTTAGCACGGCAGTATACAGGGTGCGGCAAAAAAAAAAAAAAAAGAAACTCGGACAAAGTTTGCATCATCGAATGGAAGTAAAGTAATTTCATTTTAATGGTTGTCTTTATTTATTCAAATAAATTAAAATTCAAATAAATAGAAATACATTTTTAAAAAATACTGTTAAAATTCCTCTTTAAAAGGTTATAGAAATAGCAAAAACAACTTTGAAAAGCAAATAAACGCTTCTTTAAATCTATAGTAGTTTGCTAAAAGAGCATTTTTGTTCTAAACTGCTTTTAAAAATTGAAAACATAAGGCTCAAATAGCATATTGTAGCCTTGAGTACTTACGTGCTTTCTTATAAAGAGGTAGTATATTCGTTCCTGAAGTGCTTCTATAGCTTTTCTTACGATACTTGCAAGAATAGTTTTACTCTAAACCCAGAAGATGGCGCATTTTATGTATGCTTCGCTGAAACAATCAATATAAAACGCAAACATCGTAGCAAGCGAGTTTCTTTTATGAAAAAGGATATAAACTAAAAGTTTTTATCCTAATAGCTGTCCTTATAGAAGAAATTTACTTTCAATGAGCGTCATAATAATATAACTTTTAAAGTGTTGCACTGAAACTTATTTTTTTCGCTTTACGTTAATCAATGCTTAGAAAAATAAATTTAGTCATCCTTGAAAGATTGAATTAAATTCTTTAAAGGTGACGCCCATAAATTAGGTCACACTTTTTTTTCAGCATTTTAACCCCACTCCCCCCTGTCTCAAAGTGTCCCACTTCATCTTTCCCTCTTTATCACATGTCACGCTATTTCCGTAAATATATCCTTATAAAAAAATTCGTGATGTTCTTGTTACCCCCCTTTCCTCTTTGTCATAGACTATTACAATATCACGAAACCTATTCCTCCCTCAAAGCGTTTAGGGGGCAGCAAAAAAATTTTTTAATCAAAAATAACAATGTACAGTTTAAGGGATATCCACAAATGATGTCACGCTTTGACGTGGAGGGGCATATATGAAATTGTGAATTTGTGACAATGGAGTGGCAGGGTGTAACAAGAAATGTGACACATCATGTATCAAAACATGAATGTGAAAACGGGAAAGTTGAAGTGTGACTACAGATGTAAAATTTCCGGAAATTTTGAAGTGGTGGAAAAAAAAAACCGGTTTTTTTTTCTGGAAAAATTGGAAAAAAATGGAAAAATCGACTTTTTTATGAATAAAAATATGGTTTCTTAATAGCTATGTGTTTATTGGAACATATAAAGGATTCAGCATTGAAAAATATATACAATTTACACATCCTCTTTTTCTGATTGACAGAAATACACATAAAGATTAGTTAAATTAGAAAAAAAAAAAACCTTTTTTTGTTTTGTGACTGAGAGCTTTCTTGCTCAAACACCGGAAATAAGTCGTCGTTCAACCAATAGTATTGGGTAAGATGTGTCTCTTCATAACAATATACATTTTCTGTTTTAGATTGCCTTTGAAACTTAAAATAATAATTGTAATTTTTGACTTTTTCAAACATGATAGATAGTATTCGTAAAATACACCGCCAGCTCAGTCATTAAATCCGAGGACTGCAGTTTCAAGCTTTTTATCACTCATCAGCCCGGAATAGGAAGTAATTGAGCAGAGGGCGGAAAACCTCTTATAGGAGACAAGAGCGTCAAACAAACTGGTAGCTAATGTAGAATTAGCACACCAGACGAGTGACCGCAGAAATGGTGCGGTTCAACTCAAAGATTGAAGGCAAAGCTATTTTGCAGTAAGTTACCGCCTTAAGCCAGGGCTAAGGCTGGCGGTGTATTTTATGTATTTCTTCCTTAACCGTGGCTTAGGGCGGTAACTTACTGCAAAATGATTGATATTGTTTGAAAAAAAAATTAAGTATGATTTCCCTTCCTTGCAGTGTAACTTTACTGTCTGAAAGTGAAAGCAATTGAGTTATGATTTTTTCCAATCCAGTCTAAGTTCAAACCAAAACTAAATTGGTTTTTCTTTTTTTTCCAGCAGAAACCAAAAATAAACAGCATAATGTTTTCTAAAGCTGAACCAAAACTTAAACTGGAGTTTTAGTTAACTATAAGGCCGTGTTAAGCACAGTAGTAAAAGTGGTCACTTTTGAAGAAAACTGAGTTATTATTACCAAATTGTTCTTTGTTTCGAATTAATGTTTTACAGTAATTTAAACGAGAATTTTTTTTTTTTGAAAAATTCTGAAAAAAAAAAAGACATCTGAATCAAATATATGAAAGAGCCAAATTTTAAAACACAATATCTCAGCTTCAGCTCAACTACAGATTCCACTTTTGTGTTTAGCACGGCAGTACACAAGGTGCGGCAAAAAAAAAAAAAAGAAACTCGGACAAAGTTTGCATCATCGAATGGAAGTAAAGTAATTTCCTTTTAATGGTTGTCTTCATTTATTTTTGCCTCTCACTTTATTAGATAACAATTTACAATATATCTCCTAATTTATGTTTTGTTTTTCGGTTTCCTTACAATTTTAAGCTAAAGACCTGCCATTTTAAAGTTGTTTAACCAAGTAAAATGACAGTTCGTTTGCTCGTTGTGCCTCGGCAAACAGTGTTTCATGCGGTATGCCGCTTCAAGTGGCTTGGAAATGATAGTCGATCTCCAGGAAGTGTACAAAAACGAACAGTGAACATTTCAGTTAATCGTCAGATCATCCAAAAGTGAGTTCAATGAAATCCTTAGGTGTACACGAGAGAAGTTGTTCGTGAGAGGGGGGGGGGTGATTTGTAACCGATAAGTGCGACGAAGGGAAAAACAGCTCAAACAGAAGCTTAAAGAGTTCCAAAAAGTTCAAGCATTCCGTATGACTCCAAACATGCCAGAAACGCTTGCCCGGATTTTTTTGCCGCACCCTGTACATTTGGTTCGCAGAATCAGTAGAAACAGTTCTGTGATTAAAGTTATGCTTGTTTGTTTTATGAAGAAGTAAAATATGTATATTCTTCAGTAAAGATATTGGTTTAATTTTATTCGCAAAAAGTATTAAAAGTTTCTTGATCTATTTGCAAATTATATTATCATACACCAACTTGCATTATCAAAGTTAGACAGTATTTTAACATACAAGGAGGGGGGTGGAGTTAATTGCATCAAAATTTAAGTATGAGAAATTTCTAAACACTTTTTTCTGAAAATTTAAATTAAAACTTCCTGAAAAGTTGAAAAAAATCGTTTTTTTCAATTTTTCCGGAGTGGAAATTTACTCCTTCGGAAAAAAACGGTTTTTTCCCATTCTTTTCTGAAATTTTCCGGTTTTTTTTCCGACTATTTTCATCTTTAAGTGTGACGCATTTTGTTTTTATCAACATGTCTGTAAAAAGGGGCAAGGTGAAGTGACACTCTGTAACGGAGGGGAGGGTCAAATGTATTGAGCAAAAATTTGACATCATTTATGGACTGCTCCTTAAATAAACCCCTTGACGATTTGCCCGAATGTATTCAGGTTGGTCAATGGTGTTTCATATTTAGGCGGACATGACACAGTTACCAAGAGGGTTAAGATTTTGAAAATGGAAGGAAAATAAATTTGTTCACGCATTTAAACCCCATATTTTCAATTTGCATGGGATGTCACAGGAGCTCAACTCTAGGGTTTTTTTTTTCCTTTTTATGCCGAATTTTTACACAACAGATGAAAACAGAAACAATTTTAGGCTTTTTAAGCAAGAACACAAACAAGCGTCCAAAAATGATATCTTTGAGAGGGAGAGGGGGTCAGGGAAACTGTGGCAGTTTGTGAAAAGAGGAAAGGGGAAGATGGTAACAAGAAGTGCCACTTGCACATTTTTTAAATAACAATATGCCTATGAAAAACAGAGTGACACGTAACAAGCGGAGATGGGGTTATGGTGAAGTGTGACACTTTGCGGCAAAGTAAGAGGAAGAGGTCAAAGTTATTGAAAGAAAGAAGTGTGGCATCATTTATTGACAGCTCAAACAGACAAAGGACTGTAGCGTCTCTTTTTTTTTTAGCAATCACATTGCTTATTGTGCTCACTTGACTGTTTTGAATTCTTATGATTTTATTTCCCCCCCTCCTCTCTATGCAGCGCCACCGTCGATCGGTCCTCACGATACTGCTCCTATAGCGAAAACCGTCTCCTATTTGCGTCCATATCCTACACACACACACACACACCTACACACACATACATACGCACACCTACACATTCACACACACAAACACACCTACACACACAAATACACATACACACACACTCATGCCAGCACACAGACACTAATACACACGCCTACATACGCACACACACACACTCGTGATTGCAGAAAACATAATTTGAATTACAGATGTCAAAATTCAAATTATTATTATTATTATTTAGAAATCAGATCTCTTTTCACATAGAGCGAAATGTTGACTTACCTAGAATTCTGAACCCTACATTAAACTAATGTAGATTTTTAAAAAATACCATTATAGGAAAACAAGTACGTCGTTCATTTACTTTTGCAATTTATTAAGAAAAATATTGTTAGTTGATGCTTTTTTTTTCCTTTTTTTTTTAAAAATAAATTTTATTTGTCATGTGACGGGCTCTCTTCTGGCCATCAGTCAGAATAAAGAAAGACTGTTTAAAAGAAAGTACGAAAACAAGCTGATATACAGCGGGATACAAATTATGAATATTGCTTAAAAGGAAAATAAAATTTATTGCACTTAAATAAATTTGAGTAAAAATCTTATTCAAGGATTTAAGAAAACAGGAAATAAAAGATAAGCAAAAAACAAAAAAGTTTAATGCTGAGTCAGTTTAAATAAATTCTAAGAAATGAAATGTTATGTAAGCTTCTAGCAAAACATTGCCAAAAGAAAAAGTTAAATGCTTGAGAAGTTTCGTAAAGAAAGTTACTGCCTAGTAGCAACTTCGTTTCTTAAACACATGCTTTGAATAAAAACGAGATATGACTTTTATGGCTTAATATACAAAAGAAATCGTCATTTCAATTCTCTCTGGCAACAACAATGACAGCTGCCAGCGTCGTCGGTTTTTGAATAGCAGTTGAGGGTGCAAATACAAAAAGCGGGGAGGGCAAAAAAAAAAAAAAAAACAGGGCGAAATTTATTTAAAAATCTAATTTTCATGAAAATGTAGTTCAGGTATTTTTTCCCCTTCAAATACTCGATGGAAATACTAAATATGATATTCTCCCCAAATTGACCAGTTAAAAATGGAAAAAGAAAGCGTAGCACTGCAGGTAAAAACAGTAGGTAAAAACAGTATCTACAAAAATGATTTTGGGGGATTTTTGAAGAAATGCGTAGTTTTTTTCGTACTTTATTCTCAGTGGAAACCGAAAAGCAAGTTTGTACAATAAAGCTGGAGTAAAATAGATGACAGAAATGCAAATAAATAAATAAATACATAATTAGAAATCTGTAGATACTACTGATTACCAACTCAGGGCAGAACAGGAAATGCTCTAACACGCATTTTCAGGGCTAAACCAGGGCCAGCGAGAGGTCATGTAAGTCTAGTCGAAATTAGGGGCCCGGCTTGGAATTGGATTAGTATGAGTTTTATGGGAGCGTGGGAGGTCGACTACCAAACTGAAAATAATCCTCTCTCGCGTCTCGATGTCTTTGGTCTACACGTTTAAGGTAAACTTGTAGACCAAATAACTAGACTAAAAATTCTGTACTTGAGCAATTGAATGCACAGTGGCGGACAAAGAAATTGCACCATCTGTACTGTGCAGTAAGGTTGTCGTTTGAATCTCCGCGATATACGACATCCAGCGACAGCATTTCTTACCTATAAGATAAATGAATCTGCATCACGTAGGGTTGTTGTATGCACTGCCACAAAAGAGGGATCTTATTTTTTATCCGTACGCTAAATGAATCTGCACCACAAAATGCTTCTGTTCGTATAGTCACGAGAAGTGATCTTGTTTCTTAGGCTAAATGAATGTGTACAAAGTAGCTACCTATATCTCCACGAGAAGTGGTTGTTGTTACTAATATCACTCGGTAATCCGTAGTAATTGCTAGTCGGTTTAAGGCAGTGAGGGACTGCTTCCGTTTTAACGGGCACCATTCAGATGGAAGTCCAAATTGGATACTTATTGGAATAGATGGAATCACTCTCTATCAACCCATTTCGAAATTTGGAATCAAACCAGAAGCCGAAAAACTCATGGCCCAGCACACCCCCAGAGGTGTAAATTCACGGGGAGGACTTTTTGAAAACGATATATTTAACTTGTCCCAGTCATCATCAGTGACCACAGAGACCTTCGACCGGCTTGAATCGAACCCGGAACTCTCCAGTTACGAGCCCGGCGCAATGCCAACTCGGCCACTACGGCAAAATGGTTTTATTTCCTACCAGTTATCATGCTTATTTTGTCACTATATCTAAAACTATCAGTAAAAGCAGAGTGGAGGATTTAACAGGCCGCTATTGTGAGCTCTCCCATTCTTCCGAAGTAAAGCCATCCCGAAAGGACTGCACATTAAAATATTTACGTTTGACTAAAGAAGCCAAAAATGCATTGCGGCGAGCCACCTCCAAATTTACGAATCCATTTTAAAAACTGTACGACGTTTTATATTAGTACAGTAAAATTAGGCCAAAAAATGGCCAAACCCAAACTTCCAAAAAAAAAGGTGAAACCTGTTGCAAATTACTTCTTACCCTTCCAGCAAGAAGGGGTAAAAAGTCCCAGAACTTTGTACGTCGGGTTTTGGGGAGAAGGGGGGGGGGGGACGAAATAATCCTCTATTTAAATAAAAATTATTTCTATTACATAAAAAAAATTCTCAAACCTCGCAGAAACCACTCTATAATAGTAAAACAATAAACTCTCACAGAAAAAAATTCTAATTAACAGGGGTGCACAGGAGGGGGGGGATGGGGGGTTCCATGGAGCAGCTTTGCGTCATTGGAATTTTTAAGGCAGTTTTTTCAAGGGGTATTTCTTTCTTTATTGAGGACTTTTATTCTTGATGGGTACTCCGTCGCACTTAAGGGGTGCGCCATCGCCTTGAGGGGGGGGGGGACCCTGAATTTACATTCCAAAATCACAGTGAGTGCACATTTGCAGTGAAGTTCACGAAAAAATTTCCCTGACTTAAACTTTTCCGAAGTACAAAATGCCTCACAATGATATGGTAATGTCAGAATGATAATTCTAAAAAATCTAAACGAGCTCAGTAACCAAATTATTTGTGACTGGAGTTATTAAACTGTTTAGAGCGCTGGAAAAAAAAAATCCTGTGCAGCATAAAAAAGTCCAAATTGACCAAAGTTTCCCTGCTTCTTCTTGATTAACTTACTTCAACTTTTCTACAATCTTTTGCCATCACTGTAAGGGTGGGACAAACCGGAATTGCCAATAGTGAGACGGGCAATGCTGCAATTCTGCACCCTCTAAGTCGGTGGGGGTTCTCAATTGCAAACACCAAGCTACCTCTCTTTTACGCAGCTGGCTATGTGAATTATGCTAAATATGCGGACATATACTTGCAACACTATCTGAAACTTTTGAGTTCATTATGCGATAAAAAAATTTGATCATATCAAATATCAGCTAAAACATCAGCTATCCAACGATCTAACGCAGTGACAAATTCAGGTGGTCTAGAACCTGTAGTGATTCAACGATAGAACAAGTCTTGATGAGAGCAATGAGCAATACAACAATAGAATGCTAAATATTTACACCTTTTTGTCCCCCAGTTTGGAAATCACAATTCGTTTCTAAAGCCCCCAGAAGTTTCTTCCCTCTCAAGTTGGTTGTGGTATTGCCCGCTGATGATAAGGTGAGTTGCGATGAGACCTTTAACGTTCGGGTAGTAACATCAAAGGAAATTGAAGGCAAACAATTTTGTGGCATTTCTTTGTAAAGGAGGTAAGCAGTTATGTCTTTAGCTTCTCTGTTACGAGAGTAGTTACACTGTTAAAACTACAGGATACATTCGGAACCTTTCAGGGGAGAAACGCTTGTTCACCAGCGGCACCCAATACGGAGCCGAAATCGGACCTCTAAATAGGGTGAAAAACAGGCACCTTTTAAAAAATAGACAGCCGGAGTGAAAAAAAGGATCCTTCGGAGAGAGAAATGGCACCCTTACTATAGATCCTCCTCCCCCGTCCCCCGTATTGTGTGCGTTTTTAAATACAGTTGTGTATTTTTTTTTTTTTTTTTAGTTTTGTTTTGATTTATGATATTCTACGTTTTGGACATTTTTCACATTGAACTCGCTATTGGAAATGATTAAAACATGTAATTACAGCATTTGATCATATTTCAGAGTTTTCAACATAGTTAAGAAGTGCTCATAGCGTTAATTCATCTGATCGTGCTCTAACTCAGTGTTTCTCAACCTCTTTTGACCCACGGGCGCTGTAAAAGCAAATGAAAAACTTTGCGGACCGGTGAAATCTTTATCGTTTTCTTAAAAAATCATAAAATAAATAATATGAATAATAACTCTGGAGTCGTTAAAAAACATGTAAAAAAATTCAGGGTTCTGATGGTTTTTTTTTTACAAAAAGTAATGTTAAGAAATAATTAAACAATAAATGTCTACCCCTTCACTTGGTATCAAAGATGTGTCACAAATACGTTATAATTTAAAAACGAGTAATTGTTTAAAACATGTGAGAAATTATACATTTACTAAAACTTGACGTATTCCGAAAATGAAGCATAGCTGTACTTAAGGATTATTTACATGATGAGCCAAAAATATTCAGGGATATTACAATTACGGAAAAACAAAATCGTTTCATAAACGTTAATCAAGAGTAACAAAATAAAATGCACATAAAGTTTTTCAACAGTTAAATAAAAAACCAACAGAAAGTTCTAACGCTATCGAGGAACGCTAACAGGAAATGATTCGAACACTTGAATGAAAAAGCAAAAAAAAAAGAAAAAAGAAAAAAAGAGCTAGACTGAGAGAGATTTTTTTTTCGCTAGCTTTCTGTTATAATCTAGGAAGCACAAGAAACATTTTTATTATGGTTCTTTTGGTGACTAATAAAAGCTGCTTATCGAGTATTCAAGAAAATAATGACAGATATTTTTAGTAGCGTTTTGAATGATGGAAATTTCACGATAGTAACGGTAAACGGGAACTAGAAGACTAACGGTTACTGAAAAGCAATAAATGCACTTTTAAACACTTAACTATGTTTGAAAGCCCTAAAAGCTACAAAGTGATAAAAAGCTGTACATACTTGTAATTTCGGATAATTAATCCTAGAAAAGTTGTGTTTTAATCCAATAGTGTACTTCATTCAATGTGAAAGACACACAAACGCAATCATCATTTGTCCGCCATATTGAGGTGGTTGAATGTATGTCTAAGGCAAAAAGCGCATGCGCAATGAGTCTTTCTGCAATTGCATGGTGTTTTGGCTCCTCTGCTCTATTTCCTGGCCTGCGTTGCACCTTCAGGCACTATGCTTTCACCTTAAAGGGAATATTTTCACTCGTCTGGAACCCTTGGTTTTAACAGTGTACTATCTGTAAAGATGTGTAAGCCCAAACCATCTTTTACACCCAATGGTATGAACAGTAAAGATGGAATAACAAATTGCTAAAAACTTCTGGTACGAGTTATGCGCTGATCCTCCATCAGTATTCGATGAATCTGGTTTCAGAAGGAAAGGAATCCTGTATCGTTAAAGTGCTATTATCTGAAGCAAAAGGTTCATCCAACATCACAAAACGAACAGCTGGTGTCATATATGAGGCAGTGCGAAGCAAAGGGATGTAAGTGGACATTTTCAAGTTTTGAATAAAACGCGTTTAA
Source organism: Uloborus diversus (assembly GCF_026930045.1). Lineage (NCBI taxonomy): Eukaryota > Metazoa > Arthropoda > Arachnida > Araneae > Uloboridae > Uloborus > Uloborus diversus. Next base: position 87,878,337 of record NC_072734.1, on the reverse strand, counting down.
AGATAAGATCCTAGGTAGGCTTTTATTGATTTTCTTTTCTAAATCATGCTGTATAGAAGCAACTACCAGGTCTACTAGTACCATTTCTTGCCCCAAGATAGAGGAGAGGTTCACCAACCATTTGTACTGGTTATCTCCAAATTTTTAATTTTGCCACTTACACCCCTTTGCTTTTCACTGTCTCATATGTAATAGATTGAAGATACCTGCTTGATCATATTTTAGGTAATGATATGTAAGCTTCAAGGAAATATGCCAGCAATGCAGTGTATAGGTCACTTGTAAATATGGGAAAGCTAGTGTCATTTTTGATGGGTGCAAAGAACACACTGTGTTAGACACAGCTGCAACAATAATGATTTTGCTGAGGATCTAGATTCCAAAAAACATCTAGATAACGAAGACTTTTTGTTACAAGCTTAGGAGAAATCATTTGAAAGCAAAAAACAGTTCAGCGTAATTTTTCCGGCCATTTAATCAAATGCGCACCATCAGGGGGGGGGAGGATAATATTTTAATATATAATTTCGTTTAGGGACCTGAGCTACTGTTCTTATGGGGTGGACAGTCCTGATTTTATGCATTTTAGATTTGCATGAAATAATACTTCTACTTGAAATAAAAGGTGGGGCGGGGGGGGGGGTGAGGATTTATTTTATTTGGCAGAGGGGGGGTGCTTTGTAGCTTTTAGAGGAGGTGCACCATCGCTCTTGGAGGATGGACACACTTGATTTCTAACTTTAACTTAGCATAAAATAATGTTTTCATATGAAATGTATTTAGGGGGTTTCGGGGGTCTTGCTTCGTTTTACGGGGATAAGGGGCTCTGTAGCATTGGTGGTTTATGTCATCCCTCTTGGGGGTCAAACACCTTTAATTTCATGCTTTTAAATTTAGTATAACATAATATTCTTACTTTAAATTTACTCTAAAAATTCTGGAAAAATACCCAAAACAGCAATTTTTAGATGCCCCCCATTCCAAAACCCGACGCACGATGGGGTGGGACTTTTTACCTGTTCTTATTGGGAGGGTAATAAACAATTTGCACCAGGTTTAGTTTTTTTTTTTGGATGTTTAGGTCCGACCCCTATTTTCACTGTATTAATAGTTATGTTCTGTCAGCGTATAAATTTTCAACAATTTCTTTTCTTTTCTTTTATGATGCTGCTTTTGTTTTTAATATTTGTATGTATATGTTGGACAGTATTTTAAAAATTATTCATTTTGAAATAAAATAAAGGAACGTATAACATAAGGTTAGATAAAACAGATGTGCAAATCGCCTAATATGTGGTCCATAATAAGCTTGTCATTCAGTAATTGTGTTTACAGTATAAATGACGTTATAAACAACGCCAAATAAAATCTGTTGTAGTATACTCTCTTTCCATGTAGATAATTCATATACAGTTCTGGCTAAATTATTAGATTAAAGAGTTTTTTTTTTTTCTGTGCACTATTTGTACTAAAATACTATTTATTTTACTGTTAAAGTACAGTACATACTGTACATTGATTATCACGTTATTTTAGCATAATTTAATGTTTGCAGGTGGCAGCACTGTCTGCTTTGTTTATATTCTTTGTTTATCTACTTACCAGGAACATAACCTCAATCAGCTTAAACACTTCACTAGTTCTTTTTATTAGTGTGTTCTGTTATATTTAAAGTTAGTTTTAGGTAATTAGTGAGTATGTGTATGTGAATATATATAATAGTGAGTATAAACAATATTTTACCTCCTTTTTTAAAAAGTTAAGAAATGGTGTAATCCTTTTGAAAAGCATGCCAAAAAGACTTAAAATGCTCATCAAGAATAAGGGAATGCATACTAAATATTAGATAATTATTTCACTGTTCGTTAATGTGTCTATAGTTATGTTAATCAATAAAGAATTTGCTTTTAAAACAGTCTTAGTCCAATAATTTGGCCAGCACTGTAAGACCAAATATATCCTTCATAAACATTGTTAATATTATATTTTCGCAAATCCCAATAGTGGTACAAAACAAATATTTTACCATGTTGTCACACGGACTCCGAAATCCAATGCTTCTGATGGTTTATTATCAGAATAATTGACCGGAAGTAAAAGCCACGTACGCCAGATCCCATCTCCATCAGCCGTTTTGCTTCCGTTTTCTGATAGAGATCCAGGCTTAAGTCTGACATTCTCCATGATGATGCAGAAAAATTTAGGCTCTCCTCTAGCACATACAACAAACAATATTGTTTTGCTAAGAATAGCACTTTTATAGTCTTTCGTCATGCTAAAGCCAAATCTGTAAGAAAACCCACGAGAGCGAGCAAATTCATCTGAGATCAGAGACAACTATATAAGTACTTATTGTAGATTTTGAGAAAAAAATGGATTCTTTGTTTCACAAATTATCTTTTTATTTTTAGATACTGAAGAGAAGTGTAAGAGGAATAAAAATCATGTTTCGATTTTTCTCTAACAATGTAACATATTTTATGAAAGATTAGCTGCATTGCCCAGCTTTGCACGGCCTACCTCGAAAATAAAAGTTATGTCAAATGACGCATGTTCAACAATCAGGCTTAAACAAAAAAAAAAAAAAAAGAAAACAGTAAAATTTTGTGGTAGATTGCGGAAAAATAACCAAAAAGGAAATATTTTAAGTTCCCCAATTTCAGGAAAAGCCTCAACACAAAAGTCAAAATTATATTTCTTCATATTCGAGAAAAAAAATGGCAACTGACATTTTTTCTTAACGACTTTCCATAGACTAATAACTTAGATTTATTCGGAACTCCAGCTCTCGAATACGCTACCTTGCGATGATTAACAATACTACCGAAAAAGGTAAAACATTCCATTCCACGTGTTTTCTTTGGGGTAAGTTACAAGCTTCAGACAATTTGTGGTGTAATGTAATTTCAGAAGAATAGAAAAGAAAGCTTCCCACAAACATGATGAAAAATTACTGCCATTCATAAAGCGTCAAAGCAAGTTATAAGTTACGGCATTTGTTTGCTTTACCTTTTTCATCCGCCATTATACAGTGGCTGCAGCGCCTCTTATAGTTTATTAGTGTTGCGAATTATTAGTCTACGTGATTTTCTTCACGCTACAAATTTTAATAAAAGCATTGTTACGGAAATTTGAGATAAAGGACTGAATGATAATTTGAATGGAGGAAAGCCTACGAAAAATAGGGATTTTATGTCGAAATCTAAGTGTCATAATTAAAAGTTTTTAATTGATATCTCCGCCAATTATGATCGGAGGATTATGTTAAATAGCCAAAAATAAAGACGGAAAAATTAAGGAATCTATTAATACCTGGCTCGATGGTCAGTTTATTGGCGCTACTTTTAAGAATTAAATCGAGAAAAATGGATTTAAAAAGCGTAACCATGGAAACACAAAATAAAATAAGCTTAAAGAATTAAAATGTGAAAGAAAATGTTAACAATTTGAATGGAAATGCGGTTTTTTGAACTTGTTTTATAAACGCTCGTAACTTTTTTTTTCCTTTGGAGATAGAAGCGTAGTTTTTCGACCAGGTCGAGATAGATCTGGAGTAAAAAATGTCGCTTTTTCCAATGGAGTCAAAAGGAAAACTGTCAGACAGTTCCTTCACTTTTTATTGATATATTTAATAAATGAAGTAATGTCTAAATTTCAACCTAGCCTAAGAAATTCGAGTTAAAACCGCAAATAACTCCCGCCGCAATTAAGTTAGAGCATTGAAACAAATTGCGAAGAACGCGGAAAATTCTACCCTTTACAACGATATGTAATATTAATATGTGCAAGTAATTTTTCTCTCCCATATTCGGGAATTTATGTGAAAATTGGGCCTAAATTGAAATAAAAAAAGAACTACTCGTCGATTTTTTTTTTCGAACTAGTCTGCAAACCTTTCCGAGGCTAAAAGATAGATACTGTGAAAATTTCATCAAAATTGCCCGGGTAGTTCTTGAGTTTTGTGCGTTCACACAAACAGACGCTTTTAGGAGACTTCATTTTATACTATGTAGAAATTCTGTGGCGAATAAGAGTTAACTGTTAACTCATTTTTGTCCATGCATCGTATAGCAAGAGATCTTAACCTTTCCCCCCAACGTGCCACCCTTTTAATGTATGAATAATTTCGAATGTCTCGAGCCCCCCCCCCCGAAAAGAGTTTTAATAAAATGCGTTATGAAATTTAACTGTTAAACTAAATAATATATAATCTGAATTAAAAACAAGAAATCTTACTTTGATGACCATTTCATTACAGTTTTTATTAGACAACGGGCCACTCTTTTAATGTATGACTAATTTCGAATATCTCCAGGCCTCCCCCCCCCCCTTCCCCAGAAAAAAGATTTAACAAAATGCGTTGTAAAGTTGAACTGTTAAACTGTAACTAACATATAATCTGAATTAAAAACAAGAAATCCTACTCTGATGGCCATTTCATTACGGTTTTTATTAGACAGACATAAAAGTCCTAGGACATAACTACAGTAGAATTTTACCAACTTCAGCTCAATCAGATATTAGTAACAAGTGTCTCAATGATGGTAAAGTTGAAAAAGCTTTCAAAATAAAACCTTAGTTTTTCCTTTTTAACACCAAAACAATTTATATCGAAAATTTAGTCTGGTCTCATCTCATAGGAAATTTCGTTGACCTGAAGCTTAAACCCATTCACAGTTTTGATTAAAATGATTGAGTAGTATTTGGGATTTTTCAAGTCAATCGGCAGTGAATGCCTTCAAAATCGCATTAAAATATTAAACTGTAGATCACAGAAATTCTTTTAGTAATACGTTATCTATTCTTACCAGGAAACATCACGAGTTCAGTAATCATGAAAAAAGTTAAAAATGGTCGCATTCGAAAGAGTATCTTTACAAAAAAATTTGACCCAAATATTGTGTGCCCTCGTCCTTTTGTTTTTGAGATATGGGGGGTCAAAGTCTGTCGAAATCTTACGAGAATTCGCCAAATTTTAAAGACTTGGCAAGAAATGGAAAATACCACGTGATTTCATCGCCTGCGTCTAGCAAGACTCTCATTTCCATTTCTGGTCATCTGCAAAGCGCGTAAACGATGTTTCGAATTAACTCTTTACTTGTGTGGGTAAAATTAAAAAGTAACTATGAAGCCTGTGAAATGGAAACTAGAGAGCTTTATCCAGAAGAGCTACAACTTTATAACGAAATTGAACGTAGGATTTAACTTTGTAATCGTGATAATAATGCATTTCAGAATTTAAGTGCATTTCAAGTGTGTTTTACTTAACTAATTTAAGTTTGTACTCTTGTAATGAAATGTGTTGTAAGTAATTAATAATTATGTACGAGAATTAATATGAATAAGTAAAAAAAAAACATGCTTATTAAAGCTTATATATTGAAAATAAAATGGATAGTTTTTGATGTTGAAAGAACATGATCATGGATTGTAGTATCCCAGCTCTTATTTATTTTTTCAAAAGTTATTATCATTAATGAAGTTCTATTGTCTGACCACTGCTAGCGAAAATGTTTAATTTAAAATCGAAAAAAATAATAATTAAAAAAAAGAAAACAACGGATAGTAAATGTCAAAAATTTGCACAGCAAAACCAACGATGTCGGAAATTACTTCATAACAGATTCTTATCAAAAATTTTATTGTCGACGTTCATTACAACAACCTCTGTAGTTCGAAAAAGTCTGTCACTGCAACTGAAAGTCGCTATAACGTAAATGCACATCATATTGCATGTTATTTAGTCATTTTTAAAAATACTGAAGTCACTTTTACCAATTATGTTTCACGTTAAAAGGGAATTCAAATTCGAGCAAAATAAAAATTAATACAGTTTTTTTTTATCTGACTTGTTAGAGGGTTTACACATAACCTGAAAACGATACACATAACGAAAAACACACTGAAAATAACTGAGAAAAATCGTTTTTTTTTTAATTTGAGAATTTCAGATTTACGACTTTTCAAAAAAAAAAAAAAAAAAACTTTAAAGTGTGTTTACCGTTTCTCTACGGTTATCATATTTTTTTCAAAACAGTTTCATCATCGAATAAACTCTTTCAGTGGAAATATTTCACCCGCAGAAGCATAAAAGTTTTAAACATCAGTTTTTTAACAGACAGTCTTAAGAATAACTAAAAATTCCATTGTTTTTACAATAAAATAGAACAAATATTTCGGGCTGTGGCGTTTTCCCCTATACAGTTGCACGTTAATATCCCGGAACACAAGCCCCTAAAAATTTCAGTGCCGCAGTCTGTGCCACGACACCCCGCGCCATGGTAGCCACCCCAGTAAAGAATTAATGCGATATTTCTGACGCCCTTTGGTGGTGACCAAATATGGAAGTGAAATGTCTTGTCAGATGCAGATGTTGAATTCGCGCCGTACCTTCCATTTCTGAACAAAACTCGCTAAATTTGGCGACTTTACTAAAAATTTCGGCAATTTTTAAGACATCATATTTCGATAACGTGGTCACGAGGGCACGTAGTTTCAGTGCCATAAACATGTTTTCCAATGCTCTTTCGAATGCCACTACCAATTTGGAATTTTTTTGAATTTCCTTGATCGTGATGTTTCCTGGTTAGTGCAACGCTTTGAAACCAAAAACAAAAATATATACAATGAATCTGGGGTTCTGGCTACATAACTCATGGCAAAAACAAACAACTGTGTGGTGAATGTAACAGTGAACGTAAGAGCAGGGTGGCGACAGAAACTGTGAAAAAAAGTTCCCTGACTTTTCCCTGATTTCCCAGATTAGGTTCATCAAATTTCCCTGATTTACGTTACCAATGATAATGGTTTCCTTTCTTTGCTCTGCTTGAAAGCAATTCTATGTTTGTATAAAATGCAGTATTTTAAACGTTTTAAGTTATGTAAAGTTGTTAAACTAAAGATATAATTTTAAAAAGATGCTAGTTTTTTAATAAAGTGTTTAAAAAACATATCAAGTCAATTTAAAAAAAAAACCCCTACAAAACAGTATATTAAATTTTTCTATATGGAAAGTTATATAAAATTAAAAAAAACTTCACTTCCAGTAACCACTTAGCATAAGAATTTTAAGAAACCATTAAAATCACTCTTAAAAATATATGTGTATTTATGATAGAACTAAAAAGTAATTGAAATTATTTTGAACTAAATTTTCAAACAGTATAATAATTAACGAATAAATACCTTTGTGCTGAAAATTCAGGTAAATCAGTAATCCAACGTTATAAAGCACAAAAATTGCAAAATATTGCAGACACGTGTTTCGGTGTTACAAGGAACACCTTTTTCAATGCAAAGAAGTGTGAGCTTCTGGATGAAAAGTCATCCGAGAAAAGCAACACGGTGGAACATGAGATAGTGTAAATATCAAAAAATAGAAATTAAACAAAACAAAAAAGATAAAATGACACCTGGAGGCAAAATTTATTATATAATTCCTTTAGGAAAAAACCGTTAAGTATTAAATTTTCCAAGAAAACCCATAAACAATGCAAAAAGTCCAAAAATGAAACCACTCTGAATAAATTAGCAATAAATTTACCAGCGGGAAAAACTATGTATGGAAGCAATGTATCAAATGGAGAAGTGCAGGAAAAAACAGAGTGAAGGATAAACATATTGGAATTAGTTAATCACAAAACGAAATAGGAAAGCAAAAAATGAAAAAAATAAAAGTAAGAAATGTACGACGTTTACATAAAAATAATAGAAAAACTAAACCAATTTTAACAAAGGAGTCCACACAGAAGAAAAATAGGGATTTGCAGTAAGATCGTTAACTAAATTAGAACGGTTCCTCAGGATGTGGATAGATTCCCAAAAATCAAGATCCAACGAATTGGGGCATTTTTGGATAATTTGATAAGAGTTAAAATCAAAAGAGTGATTCGATTCCCAACAGTGTTGGGCAATACTGGATTTATTCAACTGTTGTTTTCTCACATAGCTTTGATGTTCTTTTAACCGAAATTTCAAAGAACGGCGGGTCTGTCCGATGTATCCGAGTCCGCAATTGCAAACAATTTTATAGATCCCACAACAATTAAGAGGATGAATAGAATCTTTAAGAGAAGAGAAAGAAAGTTTATTAATACGAGAAAATACCACTTGGAATTGGAATCGCTTCAGAATCTTAGCAACCTGAAAACTAATACCAGGGAAGAAAGGCAGAACAACTAAATTCTTAGTGTTAAAAATTCTATTAAGAACAATATTTTGAGCCTTTTTCAAAGTGTTTTATAAATGGAATCAACTAAGGTCTATCAAAAAATAAATCTTAGGTTGCTTTTGAAACAAACAGCTTTAAAATGCAAGGGGAAAAAACAATTGGTTAATTTCAAAATATATAAAAGAATACAACTTGGTTTTAAAATAAAAGAATCATTTCAGCCTAAAAAAAAGAAAACCTTTCTAATCTGTGGTGACAGCAAATAGTATAACGTCAAAAAGCAAAGTTTTTTTAATTCAAAGTTCAATTTTAGCAATTACATAAAAAACGCGAAGAGGTAATAACTTTTAAGCTTTTATCAGTATTAATTCAAAAAACAAAGATTTCTTCCTGAAATCTTGATTACAATACGCTTATTACTTCGAGACAATGGAATAAAGACAAAGGAGCTAAGGCATTAATGACGGTTTCCTCTTTGCCTTTTTACGTAGTATTGAAAGGGTGAAAGCAAACTTCAAGCTAGGTAAAATAAACAACTTTACAGGCACAGAAGCAATCTTAGGAAGTTTATCCTGTGGTTAGTAAGTAAGATGCACTACTTTGACGTTGAGGAAAAAAGATGCACAAATATGCGGCAATGTATAATCGCACGTCATTAATTTTAACTTTTTTTTTGAACAGATAATTGGCGGATAATGTGTAGAGAACTAAGGTATTTAACTTTGCAAAGCAAAAAAGAAATTTTTTTCTTCATAAAATCAATTTTCCCTGGTTTTTTGTTATTTTTTCGAAATTCCCTGATTTTTCCCTGATTAAAAAAGTTCCTTGACTTTTCCCTGATCTCCCTGATTTCACTGATCTGTCGCCACCCTGAAGAGTGAATGCAAGAGTATTTTCAATTTTACCCCATAAATACCGACAGCACGTCGATACTTGCATCAGTTGCTAAAAAATCTCTTTCACTGGATGCTTCGTCTACGCTGCCACTGAAGACGATCGCCGCAGATGCGGTCGAAACGTTTGGGGTCACTACAATCAGACCACGACGCAACAGCCCGGAATCTTTTGATATTAATTACTTGTGTGGCAAGTGTTTCAGATTGGCTTTAGAAGCCTTAACTGCGGAACGTCGTGTGTCTTCTCGGAGATCAGCTCTTTTACAATATCGTAACAATATCTATGTTAGGGTTTATTAAGGGAATCTTGTAATTCAGAGTGAAAATGGAAAGTTTGAGTGCAGTCTTGAACTGTGACCCTGTAACGAAACAGGCAATTGCCACATTCTTCGTGGGAGGCTGGAAGAACTGTTGAGATGTGATGATACTTCGTAAACGTTGTACAATCCTCATTTGCATTCCAAGTTTTCAAGAATTGAAGTCCTCGTAAAGCACTTCCTTTGAAATTAGATGAAGAATGGTTCTACTCTCAATTTACAGCGCATCAACAGCACCATGAATGACCACACAGAAAGATGACATATTTTCAATCGATCTCCACACTATTCAGAAAAGTAGTCACAGAAAAGGTGGGTCTTGCTATGCACTTAAGGAAGCAGCCGGATGTTCCAAAAGGGGTCATTTACACCTATTTAGAGCAAATCGATGTGTATTACAATGCAAACTCAAGTAATGATATAATTAAGCGATCCCTTGGAGATTTATCGCCAAGTTCGTGGCAAATTTGGAGAAAAAATGATTTTTCTAATTTGGTTTCAATTTGGCGCTATTGACGATATTTGACGAGACATGAATTCAATTATGTTAAAATTGTCGATACATGGAAACTTGATCACTGTAAGGCACTATTATATTCTATTTTTGTTCTTCATATAACATGTTCAATTGATTTTTTGTGCAATTTTATATCACAAACGTTAATAAAAATGTCACCTTCACCTCATTTGAAAGTACAACCCTTCGCGTTTACTATGCTCTTTATCTGAGTGGGATGTTTTTCAAAAGTAATTCATTCAAAAGTATTGTTTCTAATGTTCGTATATGAGTAAATGCACCCATTCTTTTGAGTTATTAAAAACATCGATTATTTAATTGACGTAAAAGGAAGTAGAGTGGGGTCTACGAAAGATTTTTATGGTTGTAGCATGAAGACTAACTTATATATATGTTATGATTTTATAGCTCAAAAAAAAAAAAAAAAAAAAAAAGGTTTGGTGGCATCTCAAGTTTTATCAAAAAATCATTGGCCTTGATTTACTTTGATAATGAAATAACTGGGACTTAGTTCACTTTAGTTCTGTTACACTACAATTAACTAATATAATTAACATTTATTAATTCGCAGGAAATAATTTTTTTGAGCAATCACGATTGCTTATTGTTCTCATTTGACCGTTTTTGGTGTCCGTGCCTTTTTCAGCTTGGACCAGAAGCCTATGAAGCACCACCGCCCACCGTCCTCTGCTGGCGGCGCGGCGCGTCTGCTCCGGTTTTGAGCTACCCGCTTCTCCTGGTCGGAGACGTCCATATCCTACACACACGCACGTTCACACACACACGACTTCACACATACCCTCACATACGCCAACGTGCATACACACAGGTCTACGCACACACACAACTATGCACACGTAACCATCCAGGAGGAGAGGCAGGCTTGGGGGGGGAGGGGGACAGGAGCCGTTTCTAGAAACAATAACTCCAATGAGTAGGATCCTGTCTCAGTTCGTGATTGCGAAAACATAATTTGAATTCAAAATTTCAGAATTCAAATTATTATTATTATTTTTTTTTTATAATCTCGGACGCGATCCACTTTAACTCTGAACGCCTGAGATTATGAAGTAATCTCTATTATGATGTAGCATTAAGGAACTTCTTGAGTTGGAACTAAAAGCATTAAAAAGATCCAAAATGAGCATTTTTTTTTTTCATTTTTCCTAACCTTAAATAACATTTTGAAACTGTTTCCATTTTCAATTCAAAATAGTCTTTTGAATCTTCAAAATTTGATTAAAAACGAGCTGATGTCATGTGAAACATCACAGGACTTCCTTTGACACCAATTTAGTGTTATTTCCACATTATTGGCAATTTTAATGTGATTCAATAGTTAACTCTCTAAATATCACCAACAGTGACCAAATTAAAACCAAATTAAAAAGAAATCCCTCAAATTTGTAGCTAAGTTGGCAACAAAACTTGGCAACCAAAAGACTGGCGATATATCGCCAAGTGTCCGCCAGATTATAACACCACTTGAGTTTGCATCGAAATTAACAATGAATTCCCCCAAAAAGAGACAAAAGACCCCTTTAGAAACACCCGAATGCAACCAAAAAAGGAGGTGCACAACTAGACCACACTAGGAATCTACGTGCCAAATTTCAACTTTCTAGGACATACCGTTCTTGAGTTATGCGACATACATACACATATACCGCACATACATAAGTACATACAGACGTCACGAGAAAACTCGTTGCAATTAACTCGAGAAACTTCGAAATGGATATTTCGGGCGTTCTTAGGTACGTATGTACGTGTGGTCGGGTCGAAAAAAAAAAACCTCAACATTCATTTGGGGGTGAGCAAAATGGAAATTAAGGCCGATTTTTGAGTGCAAATCTTTTCGGGAATACAATACTTCCTTTTTAGTAAAAGAAAGTAAAAAAAAGTATTTTTTTTTTAAATTTAGTCTTCACATTTTTAAGAAACATTCAATGCAGCCAGCATAGAAATTACCATGTTTTTTTACCACCCGAAATCATGTGTAAACCATCTAAATATAGAACATAATTTTCCTTGTTTTCGTACAATAACAAACGAAATTCACTTTTTACGCAACTGAACTTAATAGAGCTTAGATCGAAAAAAAAGTTTATCGGAAAACTTTTTCCCTTCTCCCCAAAAAGCTTTGAAGTTGATGAATTACTTTAATAGACAAGAGAACCAACAGCATTGGAACTTATACACTTTTATTGTTTCAACAGACTTAGATTGATTTTATGTAAAAAGTTTTCATACAGAGTTGAGTTTTTTGGAAAATATTGACTCAATTTTAGAATATATGAAGGATGAAATTAAAAATCTCATGTGCAGAAACATTGAAGGCTTAAAAAAATTTCTTTCAACATACGAAAAAAAGTTTCCCTCTAGATTTCAGAATTTCAAAAGTTTTATTTCAGTTATTCGATGACTAGAAAACTTGTTTTCAACTATAGTGAAATGGATTGCACTTTAATATTGATACAAACTATGTTACCATAGGATTTTTTATTTTATTTTAAAGATTACTTTGAGGGTTTTCTTAATCATATTTTGGAGGTTGATGAATGAAAACTTTATAAAAGTATGAAACACGTTTGAGATTAATATTTCTATCAAAACAATTTTATTCATGTCTAAATTTGAACTTTTTATTTGATAGTAAGACAAACATATCGTCGTTAAAATGATCAAGTACTGAATGTGAAAAATACCGCTTTTCAGGATTAAAAAAAAAAAAAAAAAAAACTTTTAATGTGAAAATCAAATTCCCCTTTACACCGAAGATGTTGTGATTTCTGCACTATAAGGACTTTTATTTTTTTTTAACACTTATATATTCACGGTATTACAATTACATACTAACTGACCCATGCAATGAATTCACACTTACACCTAGAAATTGACACGTTTGTTAAAGAGCGAAGAGTATTCCCGCTGCATTGGATTTTACGACTTGGGTGTTGTTTGCAAAATGCTTGCTTCAAAAATGCTAGAAAAATGGAGCGCACGAACAGGGGTTCAACCCGTCGTAACTTCGGTTGTAAGCCGAACTCTCTACAGACTACGCTATATGGCACTCCCTTGTAAAGGGCAGCTCATACATTGCGGTCCGTCCGTTCATCCCGTTTTTTGACGTGACGGACTGACGACGAAAGCAGGGTAGCATTCACATACGATCACCGTACATCAATCACGTGGCTGAATTCACCCACCAAAGAGAACATTGGAACTGTCCGCTGCTTGGCGGAAACCAATGAAATGCTGTTCTACTTTTGACGGCCGTCAGATATCAAGACTATTCTAAACGAAAGCGGTCCCGTCCAAGATGGCTTGCTGTCATGGCAAGCAGCAAAGAAAAAATGTTTCGGGTGGAAAAACTCGGCGCGGACGTGACGGACGGCCGATGTGTGAATAGCGCCTAACCATGCAAGCAGAAGTTTAAACCGTACGAATTTATCCGGTTTTTTTTTTTTTTTTTTAAATACGCAAAATGAACTGTTTGTTCTTTTTTCGCCAAAAGCCAAACAAAATATATGATCGTTTCTGACATAACCTTTTGATTTTCGAAACTGAGAAACGTACTTTTTAATGTCCGATACTTCGCATTTGTATCGCCAATATACTTATTTTAATAAGAATTAATTATAAAAAATTAATGCAGTGTCATTCATAGTAAAATAACAGTTTTACCATATACTAACACTGATTTTAACTACTATACGATGAATTATTTTAAAACTCAACTAATTATGTACGATCTCTTTATTTTTAATAACCATTTGAAGTCGGGGCCTCCTATAAACTACTACCTAACGTAGCTGAGTAGGTTTAGTTTTAAAGGCTTTCGCGTTTTGTTTAATTAGTGTTAAACTCAGGATTTGGTGAGTTGTGAGTTACGTTAGGTAATAGTTTATAGGAGGCCCCAACTTCAAATGGTTATTAAAAATTAAGAGATCGTATATAATTAGTTAGGTATTAAAATAATTCATTGTATAGTAATTAAAACCAGTGTTTATTTTATAATCGAGTGTTTAGTTTAGTTGGTTTTTGTACTGGAATTGCAAAATAAATTTGGTTTATACGTTTGGGTAGGAAATCGCATGTAAGTATCACCAATTTTATTTTACTTTTTAGTTCCTCTTTGTTTTTTGAAGTTTTTTTTTTTTTTTTTTTGAGCAATCACGATTGTTTATTGTTCTCATTTGACAGTTTTGAATTCCTGTGATTTTTATTTCCCCCGGCTCCCACTGCAGCACCACCGTCGGCCGGCCGCCTCACGATGCTGCTCCTCTAGTGAAAACCGTCTCAAGGTTGCGTCACTTACTTGCCTGCACTTACACATACACCCACACACAAGCATACATACAGACACCTACACATACACACACACCTACACACAACTACTCCCACATACACATACCCCCCACACAAACACACATACACACAACTTCCCACACACACATAAACACACATGCCTACACACACACATAAACACACAAACAAACATACCCCCCACACACACACACACAAACACACACGCCTGCATACACACTCGTGATTGTGAAAAACATAATTTGAATTCAAGATGTCAAAGTTCAAATTATTATTATATTTTTTAATTATTTTTTTTCAAAATCAATTCAAACCATGCATTTACTGAATGAACGGTCTGATGGATTTGATCAAGTTGGTGCTAGATTGTGAAGGATTAAAAAAAACACTACGTTTGTGATCTTCGTTGAAAGTTGGACTACGAAAGAGTGTAATGGCATATTCCGGTTACATACGTACAACCTAAAAAACAACGCTAGTGCGAGCTCTAGTAGTTCCATTGGTACTCTAGTGTAACCAACTCTTTGTACTTTAAAAGCAAGAAAGCGTATTTCAAACTCTAAAACAAGGATTATTGGGGTAAATTTTAGCGATAAATTTAAAAATACCTACTTTAAAATTTTATAAATAACCGTTTTTTTTTCAGTACCAATAAATAAAAATAAACATTAAAAAAAACAGCTTATCTCTTTTTTTGCGGTATATAAATGAAGTCAAATTTGTAAGGAGATGTTACTGTATTATATTTTGAAAGATATTTCAAGGTGTAAAATGATTTTATTATGGGTATTATGAATATATATATATATATATATATATATATATATATATATATATATATATATATATATATATATATATACTCTTTTAAACAAAAAAAGGGTCATTTAAGCAAAAAATCAAGTTCAAACGCAAAAAACATCGGAAACGATTTCCCTACTCTTCATTACATTGCTGCATTAAGTACTTATCAGACGTCTGTGAGATAAGGCAACGGAAATGAAAGACCTCGTCTAAGAATCTTATTTCCCGCCACAAATTCTTATTGCTGACCCTGATCTGTTCGGTCATACATTCGTTCCGAAAGAAGGGAAAAAACTCCTGTTTTTTTTTTCGAGGACTTCTTAAGCACTCAAATCATTATTTTGTGTCTGCATTAGTCTTTACTCCCATTCTGGTTCTACATCTTATTTTTGCACTTTATTCGAACAAATTCTTCGAGTAATGCTTCCATTTCTGCAAAAGGTAAGGAATATTACAGAGTGCTATAATAACAATAGCAGTCAGGCGCGGATACAGAGAGGGGAGGGCCTTGGATGTCATGACGCTCCAAAAGCTGTATTTTGGGGACCTATATTTAAAAGAATCTCCCTGGACTCCTTATTGGACACAAAATTGCATTTTGAACCCTCCCTTTCCGATAATGACCCCCTCCAAAACTAGAAGCTGGATCTGCCCCTGACAGCAGTAAGATATTAACCAAATGATAGAAGCCCTAAAATGACACAAATGGGGGATTATTGAGAAAAGACAAACTTCCAGAATAATCAATGCCATAAATTGAAATCTGTATTTGAATGGGTTCCAATGGGAATGAAACCGGTTGCATTTTCCTGAGACGGAGGTTTTTTTATGAACGTAGAATGGGTCTTAGTGTTTTACGTATCCGCCAGAGGATTTATCGGCCTGTCAGCTGAATTACCAGTCGATACCTTCTTTTACAAATGACGACCATATTCACCAACGAAGTTGAATCTCAGTCAGAATCGTCGATTGAAGCCTTCCGACTGGTTGAGACTTCAATTGACGGTTCGAAGATTTGACTGAGGTTCAATCCAGCTGGTGAATACAACCGTAAGAAGTTTTTAATCTCAGTCAGGCTTCAAAAAGTCGGGTGTCTGAACGAGAGACGAACAATCTAGTTAGTGAATACGGGAGTAAATCTATCCTTATGTATAGAAGATATCATTAAAGTGCAGCAAACGCTATGGCGATGAACAGCTGGAGGGGAAGAAAAAATGTGTGTTCATATTGCACAGTGTAATACCAAATGGTACAAATTGAACAAGGAAAGAAGAGTTTATGCGATTTTCAAGATTGTACCAACCTCGGAATGGTTTTTTGCTTTTACAGTAGGGTAACGGCACCAGTAACAAAGGGTCCAGTAACAGACAGTCATAAGTTTAGATTTAAAATAAGAAATTTAGGTGGGTAAAACTGATGTTGCTGTGTCTCATGAATACGATGAAAATATATATATATATATATATATATATATATATATTGAACAAAACTATTTTTTTCTGTATATAACAATACTGAATGTTACCAATGTGGGTGGGTTCTTTGTAAATTTTCACATACGTCATCCCATATATATACAAAGGGATGGCGTATTAAATAATAATAAAAAAAAGTTTTATCGTAGTGAATTTTATGAGTCACTTGGTATTTACAAGGCAGTGGTAGAAGGTTATAAACAGCCACCACGAGGTCAGCTGGTGTTTCATGTTCATTTAAATTTAATTAGGCTTTAGTTCTAAAAATAAAGAACTGTTGCACATTTTGAAGCGAAAAAGGGCATTTTGTCTATTACTCGTCCTTTCATCATCCTACCTGTTACTGGTTATCATCAGATTTGTCGGTGTCTGTTACTGGGGGTCGTTTTTGTTTGAAATTGAGCAAATAAAACCTTTTGTTTGAAATTGAGCAAATAAAATAGAATTAACTAATTCAGAGGATTCAGAAGCAGCCAAATGTTAGATGAGATGAAGTTGCATAAGAGAAGAATAGTGTAATAAGACTAAATACATTAAAAGGCTCTGAAAGTTGAGTTTTCCTGAGAGCGATGTTTTAAGTGCGTCTGTTATTGATGCTGTTACCCTAAAGTTTTAAAATTGTCGACTGTGTCCTTCTTCCTGTCCCTTATTCATTTGATGAGACAAAATTCACACCGAATTTTTTTACAATAAGAGGCAGTGAAAAGCAAAGAGATGTAAGTGCCAAAAATTAAAAATTTTGAGATAACTAGTACAAATGGTGGGTGAACCTGCCCTCTGTCTTGGGACAAGAGATAGTCCTAGTATCCCTGGTAGGTGCTGCTGTATGGCATGATTTAGAAAAACTTTTTAATGAAAGCCTACCCAGGACCGCAAATTTGAACTTGTTTTACTCAAAACTTGAAAATGTCCACTTACATCCCTTTGCTTCTCACTGCCGTACATTGCATTCTGTTTACACATTTAAACATATAGCTCATAATGTGGTTTTTTTTTTAATGTAAACCTAAAATGACGATCTTTTTCTGCATACGGCAGGACACCCATCCACTGTGTGACAACGTCCAATTAAAACGAGTCTATCTGAATAAGGGAGAAAAGTAAAATTGTGATGAGTGTGTTCCGCTCATTTAAATGTGACTATGCTTAATTCAGAGGCTAACATGCATTGCAAAAACTGATATCCCTGAAAAGTAATAGATGCGTCCACTTCCGCCTGTAAATCGGATGTTTTTCCTTCCATACAACTCGTGCTCAAACAGTGCAAGAGCGTGTAAAAGATGTTTTTACTTCCTTTTACAAAAAAGGAAGTATTGTATTCACAAAAAAATTTTCACTCAAAAATCGACCTTAATTTCCATTTTACTCACCCCCGAATGAATAGAGTTTTTTTTTTCGACTCGACCACACGTGGGTGAGTGCCTAAGAACGTATAGACACGCGAAATATCCAGAATAACGATTTCCGAGTTACTTACAACGAATTTTCTCGTGACGTCTTTACGTATGAATGTATGTATGTGGGGAATGTGCTGATGTGCGTATGTGCGCATGTGCGGATGTATGTCGCATAACTCAAGAAAGTTGAAATTTGGTACGTAGACTCCTAGTGGGGCCTAGTTGTGCACTCCCCTTTTGGTTGCATTAGGATGTTTCTAAAGGTCTGTCTTTTGCCCCTTTTTGGGGGGAAATCATTGTTAATTTTGATGTAAACTCAAGTGTCGTTATAATTTGGCGGACACTTGGCGATATATCACCAGTCTTTTGGTCGCCAACTTGGCGACAAATTTGGGTGTTTTTTTTTTTTTTTTTTTTTTTTTTCAATTTGGCCACTGTTGGTGATATTTAGAGACTAAACTATTGAATCACATTGAAATTGCCAGTAATGGGGAATGACATTAAATTGGAGTAAAATGAAGTCATGTGATGCACATATCAGCTCGTTTTTTTTTTTTTTTTTTTTTCTGTTATTCATTGAAACTCGCTAAATTTAGCGACTTTTCTTAAAATTTCGGAAAAAATTTATTTCGATAACAAGGACATAAGGGCAAATAATTTATATGCCCAGAAATATATTTTATTATGCTTTTTCAAATGCTACTATATATTTTTTTTTTCATTTTACACTACTGTGCGTTTTCCTGGTAGGTAGTGTGAGTTCCACTTTTATGTTTCAAGGCATGTTCTACGCTTTATGATCTATCATGTTGCATATAGCCATTATAAAATAGTTATTCAACTACAAAAGTGAATTGTGAAAAGAATAAATTTATGTTTTAAATTTAATTATACTTATCTGAGGTTTTTAAGATGCCGTAATAATTTTCACTTACTGTGTGAGATTCACGCATGTTATTATCTTATTACTAGGTTCGTAAGGAATTATTATCATATACACTTAAGAAAAAAAAACATCTTTTACACGCTTTTGTAGATGGATGTCCTGCCATATGCAGAAAAATACTGTCGCTCCGCTCCCTGCTCGCTTCTCTCGGCATTCCCTATTCGCCACCTTAGGTACTTCAATGCCGCTTGCAGCGGGTGACACTGGATGATTTTAATGGTAGACAATCACCGTTTAGAGGAAATACTGGCACATAGCCATACATAGACACATACACACAGGTTCTAACAGTATAGATTGTCACTAATTAAATTAAAAGATTTTTTCCTAAACCTTTTCTTAATATATTTGACTAAATGCACCTAAGAGAGTATTAGAATCAAGATGAACCCTTATGTGAAAACTTCACAAAGAAAAAGTGAAAAGAGCTTCAAAATTGAAGAAAAATATGATAACTTGTACTCTAAATGAGTAACATAGTAAATATTATTCAATCGTCTCAAATACTTAGGAAATCTATCTATATTTATAAATAGGCTACATCCTTCATGCAAAAACCAAAAACACCAAGAGCATTTATGCAAACAAGCTAAATTAATTCTACTCAGTTGGTTTGGCTGACGTCCAAACAAGTCATCGGGCTGTATTTCTCTTAACAGCCGAGTCCAACAACAGTTTTTAAGCCTATTTATGTCGAAGAAAAATTACACAAACTATTCTTTGCTATTATCTGCATGATTTACCCCATACTTCTTGGAATGACACATGAGAAATAGTCATGAATCAAACTCATGGGGCGGAATGACTGTTGATACCCGGAATTTATTTTATCCTATTTCCATCAAGGCTTTGGCTTTTTCAGGCTTTACAGCAATCGAAATTGATGCATCTTTTGACATACTTCTAAAATCGACAGCAAAGTGAAAAATTATTTCTTTTATTGGTTATATAAATGGACCTTTTGAAAGAAAATATTGGCTCTTAAATTTGAAAAGCAGGAAATAATGTAAAAAGAGCGAGCGTTTTCTTTAAATGATGGAACGAACGATTCATTTTCTAAATGTGGTCAATGCACCAGCTGTTAAGGTTTCGCATTTGTCAAATAGCGGTGTCTGGAACTGAAATTTTATAAAAT